>NW_011481011.1:2772-3393 GCF_000754665.1 Bison bison bison
AAAGACAGCCTTCAGAATGGGAGAAAATAATAGCAAATGAAGCAACTGACAAACAACTAATCTCAAAAATATATAAGCAACTCCTGCAGCTCAATTCCAGAAAAATAAACCTAGATGTTCATGTACCCTTTAAAAGAGTGTGTATTCTGTTGTTTTTGAAATCAATGTTCTGTAGAATATCAGTTAACAGCAACTGCTTAGGTCCAATTGTATCATTTTAAGACCTCTAACTGTTGTCTTGTTGATTTTTTGTCTGGGTCTGTCCATTGATGTCAGTGAGCTGTTCAGTTCATTTCAGTTCAGTTCAGTCGCTCAGTCGTGTCCGACTCTTTGCGACCCCGTGAATCGCAGCACGCCAGGCCTCCCTGTCCATCACCAACTCCCAGAGTTCACTCAGACTCACGTCCATCGAGTCAGTGATGCCATCCAGCCATCTCATCCTCTGTCGTCCCCTTCTCCTCCTGCCCCTAATCCCTTCCACCATCTACTATTATGGTATTATCATCAATTTCTCCCTTAATGTCTGTTAGTGTTTGCTTCTTGTGTTTAGGTGATCCTGTATTGGGTGTGTATATGTTAATGAGTGCCATGTCCTTTTCTTGCACGGATCCTTTCATCAGG
>NW_011481011.1:4184-4410 GCF_000754665.1 Bison bison bison
TGGAGAGGGTGTGGAGAAAAGGGAACCCTCTTACACTCTTGGTGGGAATGCAAACTAGTACAGCCACTATGGAGAACAGTGTGGAGATTCCTTAAAAAACTGGAAATAGAACTGCCTTATGACCAAGCAATCCCACTGCTGGGCATACACACCAAGGAAACCAGAATTGAAAGAGACATGGGTACCCCAAAGTTCATCGCAGCACTGTTTATAATAGCCAGGACAT
>NW_011481011.1:4510-14652 GCF_000754665.1 Bison bison bison
ACGCACATATATGGAATTTAGAAAGATGGTTTTTTGTTTTTAATCCAATCAACCACCTACATCTTTAGATTGGAGGATTTAGTCCATTGACATTTTCTTTTAGGATAGTTTTATTATTACTGAATTCTTTTAGTTTTTGCTTGTCTGAGAAGTTATTTATCTCTTCTTCTAAATGGTAATCTTGCTGAGTAGAGTATCCAAGTTTCAGATTTTTGTGTTTTTTTTTTTTTTTGTTGTTGTTGTTTGTTTCTTTTAGCACTTTGACTATGTCATGTCACTCTTTTCTGGTCTTCATGGTTTCTGCAGAGAAATCAACTGATAGCCTTATGGGGATTTCCTTTGTATGTGGCTCTTTGCTTTTCTCTTTCTGCCTTCAGAAAATTCTTTTTATCTTTAACTTTTGCTGTCTTAATTATTATATGTCTTGATGTGCTGTTTGGGTTCATCTTATTTGGAATCCTCTGTGCTTCTTGTATCTGGATATCTGATTCCTTGTTTAGGTTTAGGAAGTTTTCAGTCATAATTTCTTCAAATACATTTTCAATACCCTTCTTTCTCTTCTCCTTCAGGGATCTCTGATCTGAATGTTGGCATGTTTAATGTTATTACATAGATCTTATATATTGGTTTCATTTTAAAAAATGTGTTCCTCTGTCTGCTGCTCTAATGAGGTGATTTCCATTAATCTACTTACATATCACTTGTGTGTTCTTCTATGTCATTTAGTTTTCTATTCATTCCTTCTATGGTGCTTTTAATCTCAGATGTTGAATTATCTATTTTTGCTTGGGTCTTCTTTTTTTTAATTTAATTTTTAATTTTTCACTTGTTATTCTATCTTTTTGTTATTCATTTTATTTTTTTCAATTTTTAATTGAAGGATAATTGCTTTACAATATTGTGTTGGTTTCTGCCATAGGTCAGCATGAATCAGCCATAAGTGTGCATATGTCCCCTCCCTTTTGGACCTCTCTTCCAGCTCCCACCCCATCCCACCTCTAGAAACTGTCACGGAGCCCTGGTTTGAGTTTCCTGAATTATACAGCAAATTTCCACAGACTATATATTTAATTGGAGGAAAATTGCTTTATGATGTTGTTTTGGTTTCTGACATACAACAACATGACTCAGCTCATACTCTTGAGCCTCCTTCCTCTCCCCTCATCCCAACCCTCTAGGTCATCATAGAATGCCAGACTGGGCTCCCTGTGTTATATGGCAACTTCTCACCAGCTGTCTATTTTGCACATCAGTGTGTATATGTCAATGCTACTTTCTCCATTTGTTCTACTCTCTCCTTACTCCACTGTGTCCACAAGTCTGTTCTCTATAGCTTTTCCATTCCTTCCCTGCAAATACATTCATCAATGCTATTTTCTAGATTTCACATTATGTGTTAATATATGATATTTGTTTTTCTCTTTCTGACTTACTTCACTCTGTATAACAGGCTGTAGGTTTATCCACCTCACTAGAACTGACTCAAATTCATTTCTTTTTTATGGCTGAGCAATATTTCACTGAATATATGTACCGCATGTTCTTTATCCATTCATCTGTTGATGGACATCTAGGTTGCTTCTGTGTCCTGGCTACTGTAAATAGTGCTGCAATGAACCTTTGGGTACATGTGCCTTTTATAATTGTAGTTGGGCCTTCTTTATACTTTCTAGTTCTTTGTTAAAATGGTCAGTGTTTAGATCAATTCTCTCTCCTGATTCAGTTAATATTTTTTTTATTACCAATAAAATAAAATTCTTTCCCTGTTACATTGCTTACTGTTTCATTATTTTCATGACTTTTGTCTTGCACTTTTGATTGAAAATCAAAAAGTAACTGGCTTCTATACCCGTGGTGGATTCATGTTGATGTATGGCAAAACCAATACAATATTGTAAAGTAGTTAGCCTCCAATTAAAATAAATAAATTTATATTTAAGCAAAACAAAACAAAGTAACTGGCTTTTTGTTTTACTCAACATTCTCTGTCTCTATGAATTTGGGAGAAAAAGTTGTCTTTTGTGATCTTAAAGGGGTGTTCTTATGTGGGAGCATTCCTATGTAGAATATTTGCCCAGCATCTTTAGTGGGAAGGCTAGGTTTGATGTGGATTCTAGTCATGACTTTCCCTAGAGTGGAGTGATGGTTATCACCTTGGTAGATGTATGGCTGATGATGGGGAAGTAGATACTGTGCAGGGCGTGTGGCAGAACTTCCTCTCTGCTTAGCGGCAATCACCACCCTTTTAGGAGTAGTGTCTGCTCTCCAGTTGCTGGAACAGAAGCTCTGTGTGCTGGGTTTAAGTTGACTGTTTTCTTTGTGTGTTTTTCCTTCTCTCTCTACTGGGTCCTTTGCCTCAAAGGAGGAACATGCTGAAGTAAGTGGAACTCACGTGCTTACAGAGATCTGATGCACTACTTGTGTAGGTGTGTGCAGCTTTGCTCAGTTACAGCCCACAGTCACCTCTTTTACCTGTTGTGGCTGTTCTAGATCCAGCGTTAAGTTCTTGTGTGGCATGGATGTGATTGCAGTGGTGAGAGGACCTCAGTTCTTATCTTTTTTGAAGAAAGAATTCTTCAAAGAGACCAAGATTGTAAAACAGGCACAGAGTTTATTGGAAGACAGCTTGCAAAGAAGAAGTTTATTTAGGTCAGAAGCAAAATCTACTCACTTGAAGATGAAGAGTGTAAGCATCCTTATGGACGAGAAGTGTGCAATAGAGGTAGTTTAGGCTGGTAATATGGGGTTAATATTCTGGGGTTGAGATAGTCACCCTCATCTAAACCCCAGGGGATTAACCCCATAGTCACCCCATGAGGGTGATTATGATCAGCCTCCCCTATGATCATGTCATCTACAATTCCTTATTTGGACTTGCACCAGGAACCATTCCAAATACCTAAGTGAAACTCACGGGGGAAGGGAGTTATAATTGCAATGCTAATGATATTACAATGTGAGTAACCTTACTAGAGGGTGACTTGAGACCCACCTTTGCACATGTGTTGGGCTGGGAAATCTTGACCACGAAACTGGGGAAGTTGTGGTGGTCAGCCTCTGTTTTTCATTCAATCATCAGCAGTTTATGCATTTTTATTTGTGCATGTTCCATAGTTTTTAAAGTTAGAGTTTCTTGCTCAAATGCTTAAAAGTTTGTTTTAGATGCTATTCCTCTATGCCATATGGCCTCATTAAGTGCAAAGCCAGGAGGTGTCTTTGCCTTCTGCCTAGTGCCTATGAGGGAGGAGGCTGGCTTTGGGTCTGGCCCTGTCTTTCCTGCCTCAGGTAGGGCTGAAGTGTTTGCTTGGTTTGGGTTGGAGCACATAGTCATGGGCAATCCAGCAGCCACACTATAGTCAGAAGTGTGGCTGCTTTGGGGGCATTATTTGAATAAGCTCCAACAATGGCTACTGTTGCCCCTCCTGGGCTTCACCCTGGGCTCCCAGATCCCCTCTGTGCCCCTTGACAAAGTCTTTTCCCAGGTCCTGTCCACCCTAGTTCCAGTGCCAAGCTGTGGCATGGATTGAGTGGTGCCTGAATGTTGGCTTGACTTAGACTGGGGAGTGTGGCAAGGCAGCTTCCAGTGAAGACCTCTTTCTACCCTGCCAGCCCCTTGCCTAGAAGCAAGACAGCACCTGAATACTCCTCATGAGTTGAATCTAGGCTTCTCCAGCCTTTGTATCTGTCCTAGCTGTTCTTCAAGCAGACATGGGATGGCTTGTCTCCTATGTGTAGGACCCCAGGACTGGGGCACCCAGTCGGTGACACAACTTCCTCATTCCCCAGGGAAAATGTCCACCTGTGCAGTGCCTTTTCCACTTAGTCCCTTCCTAGGGGCACAATTCCCAACCCGGTACTTTTCTTCCTGTCCTGCCCAATTACTTGTGTATCTTTCTTACAACCTTGGTTGTGTAGGAGTCCTCCTGCCAGTTTCCACATGGCTTTCCATGAGAATTCCTTCATAGGTAGGTGTATTTTTGATGTTCGTGGAAAGTGTTGAGCTCCACATCCTCTTATTCCACCATCTTGATCTCTCCCTACCTTTTAAAAAGTCCACTTTCTTAATCTACTCCTTCTGACTGAGGATTTTAATACAGTTATTTTTAATGAAATTAATTACAGCTAAGACCTTATTATTACCATTTTGTCATTTGTTTTCCATATATCTTGTAGCTTTCCTTTTTACCTGTTCTTTCCTACCTGACTGTCTTCTTTAAGTTTAGTTGACTTTTTTTATAGTGACATGTTTTAATTTACTTTTTTTTTTGTATATTCTTTTTTTTGGGTATATTTTTGTATATTTAGATATTTGGTGGTTTTTATGAGAATGCATATAACATCCCAACACTATAACATTCTAAGTTAAAAAAAATTAACTTTTATTGCATGCAATATGTCTGGTCTTTTATATTCTCTCTCCCTACCTTATGTAACTGATGTCACATATCACATATTACTTATGTCACTTATTATAACCTTGTATTTTCAGTTATGTTCCTCTGTTCTTAGTCTTTCATCCTAGATATCCTTGTTTTTGCATTTCCTGCAACCTGATATCTATGCCACCATACCTGTCAGCATTTGCAGTCAGCCAAGAGAGAAATCAGTCCTTCAGGTTGTCTTCAGACAAGTGAGGAAATTGTAAGGAAGTGCTGTTCTTTTCCTTCTCTCCCAGTGAAGGAACTTGGAATCAGGGTCTTTCTGGGTGTACTGTGCCACACTTGGGACAGGATGGGGAAATGGTGAGCATAAACACCATAAAATTTCCTACCATTTTTTGTGGCTTATTTTCAGGCATTTATTTGATTGCTTTGCTTCCTAACTTCCTTCTGGTTCTCAGAAACTACTTAGGTTCCAATGCTGCTTATTTAGTATTTTCATGGGTGAATGGGGTCCTGGATCTTCCTCATCTGTCATCTTGTTGACGTCACACATTAGTTGCTCATTGTTTGCGTGTGTATGTTTGTTACAAGCATGTACATATATTGAAGGTTGTAGACTGGGTTCTTCAGAAAACTTTGATGGTTTCTACTAAATGGCCCACAAGAATCACTTCTCTTGGAGCACAATCAGGTAATAATTATATAGGTTTATTAAAATTTGAGTTTTTGCTCTATCAGTTCAGTTTAGTTCAGTTACTCAGTCATGTTTGACTCTTTGCAGCCCCATGAATCACAGCACGCCAGGCCTCCCTGTCCATCACCAACTCCTGGAGTTCACTCAAACTCACGTCCATCGAGTTGGTGATGCCATTCAGCCATCTCATCCTCTGTGGTCCCCTTCTCCTCCTGCCCCCAATCCCTCCCAGCATCAACGTCTTTTCCAATGAGTCAACTCTTCGCATGAGGTGGCCAGAGTACTGGAGTTTCAGCTTTAGCATCATTCCTTCCAAAGAAATCCCAGGGCTGATCTCCTTCAGAATGGACTGGTTGGATCTCCTTGCAGGCCAAGGGACTCTCAAGAGTCTTCTCCAACACCACAGTTCAAAAGCATCAATTCTCTGGTGCTCAGCCTTCTTCACAGTCCAACTCTCACATACATACATGACCACCCGAAAAACCATAGCCTTGACTAGACGGACCTTTGTTGGCAAAGTAATGTCTCTGGTTTTCAATATGCTATCTAGGTTGGTCATAACTTTCCCTCCAAGGAGTAAGTATCTTTTAATTTCATGGCTGCAATCACCATCTGCTGTGATTTTGGAGCCCTAAAAAATAAAGTCTGACAATGTTTCCCCATCTATTTCCCATGAAGTGATGGGACCAGATGCCATGATCTTCGTTTTCTAAATGTTGAGCTTTAAGCCAACTTTTTCACTCTCCTCTTTCACTTTCATCATTTTGCTCTATATGTCCCTTTAAAAAATTATGCTAGGGAAATATTTGGCAAAAATGAAAAAAAAATATAAGCATACTCTCATTATAGATCAGCCACAATAAGGCACAACAGTAAATGCAACATTAAGCAATGGGGCAGGGTAACTAAATTAGAGTTAAATCCACTCTGTAGAAAATTGGACATCACTGAAAATGATAATTAACAAGAATAAATCCTAACACTCTCATTGTGATCCTTGTGATTAATTATTCCATAAACTTCTGTTTCAAAAATGCTATTTATTGTAAAGATCACACCCCACTTCCACAACAAGATTAACATTTGAATTAGTGTTTTTCAGTAAGGATGCTGTTTTTTTCATAAGTAAAAAATGATTTTCCTACAACTTGCTAAGAAATATTAAAAATTATGGAAATGCAGGTGCAAGGAGGTGAATTGATTTATCTGAAGTCACACCATTAGTCAAGCAATTTAAGATTTTAATATTAAGTGCAGTTTAATGGGATGTCTTAGCCACTGAAAAACTTTATTTATAGACAATTTAAATACAGTCCAAGATTTTGGATCATCTGTGCTATCATTACTCTGAATTCTTTTTCAGGTAGATTGCCTATCTCCTCTTCATTTAGTTACTTTTGTAGGCTTTTATTTTGCTCCTTCCACTGCAACATATTTATTTATCATCTCATTTTGTCTAACTTACTGAGTTTGTGTGTGGTCTCCTTTCTGCAGGCTGCATGACTGTAGTTCCTCTCGCTTCCGGTGTCTGCCCCCTGGTGGATGAGGTTGTTCCAGTGGCTCGTGCAGACTTCCTGGTGAGAAGACGATGCCTGCTGTCTGGTGGATGGAGCTGGGTCTGGTCTTTCCAGTGGACATGTCAGGCAGTGTGTTATGGAGCAGCTGTGAGTTTCGTGTGACTTTAGTCAGCCTGTCTGCTGATGAGTGTGCCTGTATTCCTGTCGTGCTAGTTGTTTGCTCTAAGGTGTTCTAGCACTGGAGCATGCAGGCTGTTGGGTATGGGCACTCCCGGCTAAGATGTTACATAAAAGCAACTCCACACAGTAACAGGGACCTGGGAGGTCCTTTGGGACAGACCAGAGAGCAGGAGATGATGGACCTGCCAGAGGGAATGAACTTGCTGTGCTCAGCGTGAGAAGCGAGTGTTCCTGAGACCAGGCCCATCTTGGTGCCAAAATGGGGACCTCCAGGAAAGCTCACAATGGTTAATATTCCCTGGGGCCTTTACTACCAGTGTCCTTGCTCCCATGGTGAGCTACACCCAACCCCTGCCATCTCAGGAGACTCACCAAGACCCCTAGGTAGATTTAGTCCAGGTTCCTATGGAGAAGGAAATGGCAACCAACTCCAGTACTCTTGCCTGGAGAATCCCATGGATGGAGGAGTCTGGTAGGCTATGGTCCGTGGGGTCTTGCAGAGTCGGGCATGACTGAGAGACTTCACTTTCACTTTTCACTTTCATGCATTGGAGAAGGAAATGGCAACCCACTCCAGTGTTCTTGCCTGGAGAATCCCAGGGACGGGGGAGCCTGGTGGGCTGCCATCTATGGGGTTGCACAGAGTCGGACACAACTGAAGCGACTTAGCAGCCTATGGTGATACTGCTTGGTGTCGGGTTGTACTGCACATGAGAAATTGTGTGCACCCTCCACGAGTTAAATCTCCATTTTCCCCAGTCCTGTGGAGCTCCTAAACTCAAGTCTCATTGGCCCTCAAGGCTAAATTATCTGGGAATTCTTCCTCTACATGCCACATACCCAGGCTATCTTGGAGGGCTATTTTTACATGGGAATGTCCAGCTATAGCCTATGCAGGTTAAATTTGGGGCTGGGTTCAAGGGCTGTTTTTAGCATGAATGTTTGCCACCTCTTTCCTCAATGTATGTCAGCCATTATCTCCTTGTTATGTGGTTTGACTGATGTTGTGGTGACCTCACCCTGCCTTGAAAATTGAGTGAGGTCTCCATTTTGCTCTGTGACTTTCACTCCTCTGTCAGGAACGAGGTCTGCTCTTCAGTGGTTGGAGTAGAGGCCCCCACCAGATCTGTTTCTTACCTGTATTTCTGATCTGTGGTGTGAGGTAGATGGGATTGAAGCACTGCCACTGGGAGAAAAGCCACTGAGTATTCCTCCTCTGGAACTGCTGACCTGTGAGCATGCTCTGTTGCATCACCTTTCACCCACTGTGCGTGCTCACGTTACTCCTTTTTTGATACTGCTCTTGTCTCTACCTTAACCATGGGTGTGCTGGCTATTGGTCCTGGTGTCTCTCAGGCATTGTTTTCACCAGGCCACCAACATAGATCCATGAAGTAGTAATTGGGCTCTTTACCAGCTGTGGGTGCTACTGTGGCTGCTCAGCATTTTAACTGGCCCAACCCTCATATGTAAATGTCCACAAAGTCCGCATCTGCTAATTAGATGTGTCTCCGCTGTGGGAGCACTTGTGGTGGGTTTGGATGTTTTGCAAGCACTGAGTATACTCAGCCAGTTTTAGGGGTTTAATCCACAGTTTGTACAGATATAAGGAGAGATTTCAGCTCTTCTTCCTTAGTCACACAGCCCCTGGTACTCAGCTTTGGTTTTAGCCCCACCTCTGTGTATGGGCCACCTACAGGCATCTGCTCCCTGCTCAGGCAAAAGGGGGCGGAGGTGACAGCACAGGGTGCACTGGCTCACTTTGGTGGGAGGGTCAGAGGGGGCAGCTGACTAGGACACACGTACTCACCCAGGAGGGAAAGGGGGGAGGTAGTTACTGATTTGGATGCATCAAACCCCTCTGATGGGAACCTATTCTAGTCTGTGGAGGCAGGGACCAGTGCATGGGGAGAGAGATTGTAATGCTCCCCACCTCCCCCACCTTTTGTGCTTACTCAACAATGGCACTTTACTTCTTTGGTTTTCTGGGCTTCTTCCAGGAACATTTCCAATTGTGGAGTTCCTCATCCCATCCCCTCGGCCTGTCTCTGCACAGCCATCAGCAGTCCTCTCCCTGGATCTGCTCTCCAAACTCCACGTTCTAGCACTCAGCCTCTGTCCATGCCAGCAGCCATATGCCTCAGGCTGGGATACACAGGGCTGTGGCATGGACCATCTGTGTAGGTCTTACTCTGTTTTTCCTGACACAGATTAGTTTCTGTACTCTCCTCTGGGCTCTGAAAGCTCTCTTTCTGTCCCAGCTGATCTCCCCACCAGTAAAGATGTTCCTTGGGTACAGAAATGTCTCTTCACCTTTAGCCACACTTCCCCATAGGGGCACAGGTCCCTTCCTGCTTCCTCTTTTTTTTTCCTTTTCTCTCTTTCATCTCACCTGGTTACATGAGGGTCTTTTCTTATCTTTTTAGGTGTCTGAGGCCTCTGATAATGTTCAGCAGGTGCTCTGTGAGAATCATTCCATTTGTAGATGTATTCTTGATGCCCCTCTGTTTTGGTTGTTCAGTCTCTAAGTTGTGTCCAACTCTTTGTAACCCCATGAACTGCAGCACACCACACCAGGCTTCCTTGCCCTTCTCTATTTCTTGGAGTTTGCTCAAACTCATGTCCATTGAGTTGGTGATGCCATCCAACCATCTCATCCTGTTGCCCTTTTCTCAGTGTGTCCAACTCCTTGTGATCCCATGGACTATAGCCCACGAGGCTCCCCTTTGATGGAATTTTTCATACAAAAATACTGGGATGGATCTATTTCCTCCTCCAGGGGATCTTCTCAACCCAGGGATTGGACCATCTCTTGTGACTCCTGCATTGGCAAGTGGAATTTTTACCACTGCTCCACCTGGGAAGCCCTAATTAGTCTACTACCTTTACTATGTATTTTCCTTTACAGGTGAGATTTTAATTTTATGTTTTACTGTTATGACTTACTGTCTTTTCTTTTCAACTTACAGAAGTCCCTTTAACATTTCTTATAAGGCTAATTTAGTGGTAGTGAAATCCTTTAGGTTTTGCTTGTTTGGAAAACTCTTTATCTCTCTTTCAATTATGAATGATAACCTTGGTGGGCAAAGTGTTGTTGGTTTGAAGTATTTTGCTCTCAGCACTTTGGCTATATCTCGCCTATCCTTTTTGGCCTGCAAATATTCAGCTGAAACATGTGATAGTCTTATGGGATTTCTATTGTACATGACAAGTTGTTTTTCTTTCACTTTTAACAGATTATGCTTATGTTATCTTTTGACATTTTAATTGTAATATGTTTCTGTGTGGATCTCTTTGTGTTCATTTTATTTGGAACTCTCTAGTTTTCCTGGCATCACTTCACGGCAAATTGATGGGGAAACAATGGAA
>NW_011481011.1:14752-15140 GCF_000754665.1 Bison bison bison
TGTTGAAGCTAAAACTCCAATACTTTGGTCACCTGATGCGAAGAACTGACTCACTGGAAAAGACTCTGATGCTGGAAAAGATTGAAGGCAGGAGAAGAAGGGGATGACAGAGGATGAAATGGTTGTATGGCATCACCCATGCAATGGACATGAGTTTGAGTAGGTTCTGGGAGTTGGTGATGGACAGGGAGGCCTGGCGTGCTGCAGTCCATGGGGTTGCAAAGAGTTGGACATGACTGAGCGACTGAACTGCCTAAGTTTTCCTGGATATGGATTTCTCTTTTCTTCCCCAGGTTAAAAATTTGGGAGAATGGCATTGAAACATGTATAATATCATATATGAAACGAATTGCCAGTCCAGGTTCGATGCATGATACTGGATGCTTGG
>NW_011481011.1:15240-15752 GCF_000754665.1 Bison bison bison
GTGAGAGACTTTATTTTGGGGGCTCCAAAATCACTGCAGATGGTGACTGCAGCCATGAAATTAAAAGACTCTTGTTTTTTGGAAGAAAAGCTATGACTAATCTAGACAGCATGTTAAAAAGCAGAGATATTACTTTGTCAACAAAGGTCCATCTAGTCAAACCTATGGTTTTCCAATAGTCATGTATGGATGTGACAGCTGGACTATAAAGAAAGTTGAGCGCTGAAGAATTGATGCTTTTGAATTATGATGTTGGAGAAGACTCGTGAGAATCCCATAGACTGCCAGGATATCCAAAAGAATCTCCAGTCCTTCCTAAAGGAAAGGACTAACCAGTCCATCCTAAAGGAAATCAGTCCTGAATGTTCATTGGAAGGACTGATGTTGAAGCTAAAACTCCAATACTTTGGTCACCTGATGCGAAGAACTGACTCACTGGAGAAGACCCTGATGCTGGAAAAGATTGAAGGCAGGAGAAGAAGGGGATGACAGAGGATGAAATGGTTGTATGG
>NW_011481011.1:15852-17753 GCF_000754665.1 Bison bison bison
CGAATTGCCAGTCCAGGTTCGATGCATGATACTGGATGCTTGGGGCTGGTGCACTGAGATGACCCAGAGGGATGGTACAGGGAGGGAGGAGGGAGGGGGGTTCGGGATGGGGAACACGTGTATACCTGTGGCGGATGCATGTTGATGTATGGCAAAACCAATACAATATTGTAAAGTAATTAACCTCCAATTAAAATAAATAAATTTATATTAAATTTTTTTCCTGCAATTATTTCTTCAGATAATTTTTCTGTTCCTTTTTCTTTTATCCTCTTAGAATCTCTATAATGCAAACATTGCTCTGCTTCATGTTGTCCCATAGGTACCTTAAGCTCTCTTTGCTCTTTTGAATTCTTTGTTTGTTTGTTTGTTTTTGCTACTTTGTTTGTGTGAGTTTCACTTGCTGGTCTTCCTGGTCATTGCTCCCTCTCTTCTGCTTCTAGATGCGTCAGATTGGATATCTGCTGTTGAAACCCTCTAGTATATTTTTCATCTCACTTGTATTCTTCAGCTCTGTGATTTCTGTTTGGAAATTTGCTACACTTCTGTCTTTTTGTTGAAGTCTTCACTGTGTTTATTTTTCTCCTGAGACCAGTGAGCATTTTTATAATCATTACTTTGAGCTCTTTATCAGCTAAAATACTTTTCTTTGTTTCCTTAAGTTTGTTTCTGGGTTTTATCCTTTCCTTTAATTTGTAGCATATTCCTTAGTTTTCTCATTTTGCTTGATCTTCTGTGTGTGTGTGTGTGTGTGTGTGTGTGTGTGTATACACAGCTATCTCTCCCAAGACTGAAGGGGTGGTCACAAAAAGCTTAAGAAAGCATGAGGAAGTTTGATTCTGATGTCTGTGCAGTGCCCTGGAGGTGTTAACCTGCCAAGAACTGCCTCTCTGATTGTTTCAGTCCCATAGACTTCAAGAACATTAGCCCCTCTGACCACCAGAGCCAGGCATTCAAGGGGTGTTGCCTGTGGACTACACATAACTGGTGCATTTTGTGGGACAGAGCCAGGCCACAGTGGAGCAATGGGAGGGGTTGAGGCTGCTCACCAGGTTTGATGAGGTGAGACTGAACCATTCTGGGGCAGCTGAGCAGGGCCAGCCTGCATGTTGGGTTTGGCAGAGTGGGGCTAGGCCATGCTGGAGTGCCAGGGTTGGGAGAGTCTTTGTGCCACATCTGGCAATTCAGGGCAAGGCATTAGGGCACAGCAGGTGCTGTTAACAAAGTAGATGGGGAGGAGTGTCAAAATTGGACTCCATGAAAATGAACTAGCCACATAGGTGGAATGTAAAATGGCACCTGCTTGCATATCTGTCCCCACAAAAAGTTCCAATAGACCCCTGCCCTCTGAACTGGGAGTAGGGTGCTGAAAAGAGTGTATCTCTGCCTCTCTTAACTCATCTTGATATGATTTTTCTGCCCCTTGTTGTGCAAGAGCTGTTCAGCTAGTCTTCAGGTCCTTTTCAGAGAATATTGTTTTAGGTGTAGCTCTAACCTTCGTGTGTCTGTGGGATGAGTATTTACAGTCAAAGTAAGTACTGGTAAAGAGAGACTTCTGCCAATTTGCTAAATAGTTTTCTCTACATCATACAGCTTTTATTTATTTTTTTGTCTCTCATTTCCCAGATAATTGTCTTTTTGGTATTAATCTTTGTAGTGACACATTTAAATTCCCTTCTTACTTTGTGCATTTTTTATAGTTTTTTTTGGTATGTAGTTACAATGCAGTATAATATCCTAGTTTTAATAATCTATTTTAAGTTAATACTACATACCTTCATTTGCTTAAAGAAAAACTTTTTCCTTTACAGCTCTAGCTCCCACTTTATACTATCTATATAAAAAATTAATCTTTAATTATTGATTTTTTATTAATTTATTAATATATATTTATTATATTA
>NW_011481011.1:17853-23515 GCF_000754665.1 Bison bison bison
TAGATTATAGACGTTTTGTGCATTTGTTTTTAATCTTGTAAAAAATAAACAGTAGGATTAAAAATCAAATTTAAATAGTACTCTTTAAAAAAAAAATTGCCTGTGTTTTTATCTCTACTGGAGAACTTTAAATTTTCATTTTATTTCAACTTGAAGGACTCAGATTTCTTGCAGGACAATTGTACTGGTAGTAAATTCATTCAGAAGTTGTTTTCAAAACAGTGTTTACTTTATTTCTCATTTTAAAAGAAAATTGCCAGAAGTAAAATTTTGGGGTGATGGTTTTTTGTTTTTCTTTCAGCTCTGTAAATGTATCATTCCACTGCCATCTGGCTTCCAAGGTTTCTGCTGAGAAATCTTCAGATAGAAATCATGAAAGGTCCCTTGTTTGTGATCAATCACTTCTTTCTTGTTGCTGTCAAGATTTTCTTTGTCTTTTAACCATTTCATTATATTTCTCACGGTAAATATATTTGAGTTTATCTTATTTGGATTTCATTGAGCCTTTGGATCTGTAAGTCCTTGCTCTTCCTTAAATTTGAAAATTTTCAGATATTATTTGTTCAAATAATCTCTTTTCAGTTCTCTCTCTCCTTTTCTTCTTGGACTTCCATATGTATATATTTTCTACTTCTTGGTGTTCCATAAGTCTCTGAGTCCATTCATTTGTCTTCATTCTTTTGTTCTTTGCTTCTCAGACTCAATAATTCCAAATGAACTTTTCCTAAATTTGTTGTTTCTCTCTTTTGCCTGTTCAGCTCTTTTGTTGAATCCCTATATTTTTCAATTCAGTTTTTGAATTTTTAATGCAAAATTTCTAGCTTATTCTTATATAAAATTTCTATTTAGTTTTTTAGTATTCTCACTTTGTTCATATGTCATTTCTTGATTTTTTAGTCCTTTTTTGTGCTTTCCTTTAACAAGGTAAGCATACTCACCTTTTGGAATTGACATGTACACACTACTATATATAAAATAGATAACTAATAAGAACCTACTGTATAGCACAATGAACTCTACTCAATACTCTTAATGACCTATATGGGAAGAGAATATAAAAAGGAGTAGATATATGCATAATGGATTCACTTTGCTGTACAGGAGAAACTCATCAGTTCAATTCAGTTCAGTTGCTCAGTCGTGTCTGGCTCTTTGCAACCCCATGAACCGCAGCACACCAGGCCTCCCTGTCCATCACCAACTCCCGGGATTTATCCAAACTCATGTCCATTGAGCCGGTAATGCCATCCAACCGTCTCATCCTCTGTCATCCCCTTCTCCTACCCTCAATCTTTCCCAGCATGAGGGTCTTTTCAAATGAGTCGGCTCTTCGCATGAGGTGGCCAAAGTATTGGAGTTTCAGCTTCAACATCAGTCCTTCCAATGAACACCCAGGACTGATCTCCTTTAGGATGAACTGGTTGGATCTCCTTGCAGTCCAAGGGACTCTCAAGAGTCTTCACCAACACCATAGTTCAAAAGTATCAATTCTTTGGCGCTCAGCTTTCTTCACAGTCCAACTCTCACATCCATACATGACTACTGGAAAAACCATAGCCTTGACTAGATGGACCTTTGTTACAAAGTAATGTCTCTGCTTTTCAATATGCTGTCTAGGTTGGTCATACTTTCCTTCCAAGGAGTAAGCGTCTTTTAATTTCATGCATCTTAATTTCATGACTGCAATCACCATCTGCAGTGATTTTCAAGCCCAGAAAAATAAAGTCAGCCACTGTTTCGACTGTTTCCCCATCTATTTGCCATGAAGTGATGGGACCAGATGCCATGATCTTAGTTTTCTGAATGTTGAATTTTAAGCCAACTTTCTCACTCTCCTCTCTCACTTTCATCAAGAGGCTTTTTAGTTCCTCTTCACTTTCTGCCATAAGGGTGGTGTCATCTGCATATCTGAGGTTATTGATAGTTCTCCCCGAAATCTTGAGGCCAGCTTGTGCTTCTTCCAGCCCAGCATTTCTCATGATGTACTCTGCATATAAGTTAAATAAGCAGGGTGACAATATACAGCCTTGATGGACTCCTTTTCCTATTTGGAACCAGTCTGTTGTTCCATGTCCAGTTCTAACTGTTGCTTCCTTATCTGCATACAGGTTTCTCAAGAGGCAGGTCAGGTGGTCTGGTATTCCCATCTCTTTCAGAATTTTCCACAGTTTATTGTGATCCACACAGTCAAAGGCTTTGGCATAGTCAATAAAGCAGAAATAGATGTTCTTCTGAAATTCTCTTGCTTTTTCCATGATCCAGCGGATGTTGGCAATTTGATCTCTGGTTCCTCTGCCTTTTCTAAAACCAGTTTGAACATCTGGAAGTTCACAGTTCATGTATGCTGAAGCCTGGCTTGGAGAATTTTGAGCATTACTTTATTAGCGTGTGAGATGAGTGTAATTGTGCTGTAGTTTAAGCATTCTTTGACATTGCCTTTCTTTGGGATTGGAATGAAAACTGACCTTTTCCAGTCCTGTGGCCACTACTGAGTTTTCCAAATTTGCTGGCTGCTTTTGTGAACGCAGTTTTTTGTGTAGTGACTTTTCTAAACTTTTTTTTTTATGTCTTGTATTCTTTTCCATGAACTTACTTGTTAGCTCAGAAGGTAAAGAATCTGCCTGCAATGCAGGAGACCCAGGTTCAATCCCTGGGTCAGGAAGATCCCTGGAGAAGGGAATGGCTACCTACTCCAGTATTCTTGCCTGGAGAATTCTGTGGATGGAGGAGTCTGGTGAGCTATAGTCCATGAGGTTGCAGAGTTGGACGTGACTGAGTGACTAACACTTTTCAAAATTCTTTGCCATGGGTAGTCATTGAACTGTTCTGTTAGCCAGCAGTAAGCTAGTTTTTACAGAGTTCCCTTAAGAGTCTAGAGTCTAAAAGAAAGTGAGGAGAAAATATATATTTGTAGATTAGCTTTGTTTTAGAACACAGTTTCAACTCTCATCCATTTACTAACACCTCTGCCTTACATTCCGTTCCTGTTTTTGTAGAGCCTGAAGATCAGACAGAGGTGGCAACTTAAGATTTCTCATATCTTCTCTGTGAATACATCTAACTTTGGTCATATGAGTGGCCTTATCACAGAAATATGTTATCTGCAGTTTTAAAAACTCTTATTCCTCTGTGTAACTTGCTTGTCAATGTTTTCTTAGCTTTTCCAGTCTATTGTGTATATATGCAATATGTAATTTATGTATGTATTCTGAAAAATATCCTAGAAAATGCTTGTCTTACAATTTTGCTTTATTTTCCTATCTAATTAATTTGAAAGTTCTGAATTTGCTATACAAATTACCATTTTTGGATCAGATAGGCTAATATTAATTTAAATGATAAGAAATACAAGTATTGTGTTATTCTAAATATAATTATAAATTATTGAATTGTGAGATCCATAAAACTAAATTTTAAGGATTTAGTTACTCCACTTACATTGATTAAAACTTTAAAATGCTACTTTTCTGATGTGTAGTGTGTGTATGCTTGGTGCTCAGTCCCTCAGCCATGTTCGACTCTGCCATCCCATGGACTGTAGCACACCAGGCTCCTCTGTCCGTGGAATTTTCCAAGCAAGAATACTGGAGAGGATTGCCATTTCACACTCCAGGGGATCTTCCTGAGTTAGGGATCAAACCCCCATCTCGTATCTGCATTGGCAAGTGGATTCTTTACCTCTAGCGCCACCTGGTTTACCTGTACTATGTCTTTAACATAATTCCTAGGATCTTGGCTTTGACTTTGCAACACAATGAACTACATTGTAACCATCAGTTAATAGGTTAAAAATTGTGGCAATTGTTCTTTGACTTGTTGGTGTTCAAGGTTACATTTCTACTTTTAACAGGATGGGTCACTTCTGGGTTGGAAGATTTTCTTCTTACTACACAACACTTGATTCTAATCTTGATTCCAGTGTTGTGGAATCAAGATTGCTGGGAAAAATATCAATAATCTCAGATATGCAGATGACACCACCATTATGGCAGAAAGCAGAGAAGAACTAAAGAGCCTCTTGATGAAAGTGAAAGAGGAGAGTGAAAATGTTGTCTTAAAACTCAACATTGAGAAAACTAAGATTATGGCATCCGGTCCAATCACTTCATGGCAAATAGATGGGGAAACAATGGAACCAGTGACAGAATTTATTTTCTTGGGCTACAAAATCACTGCAGATAGTGACCGCAGCCATGAGATTAAAAGATGCTTGCTCCTTGGAAGAAAAGCTATGACCAACCTAGATAGCATATTAAAAAGCAGAGACATTGCTTTGCTGGCAAAGGTCCATCTAGTTAAAGCTATGGTTTTTCCAGTAGTCATGTATGTATGTGAGAGTTGTACTATAAAGAAAACTGGTTGTCAAAGAATTGATGCTTTTGAACTATGGTATTGGAGAAGACTCTTGAGAGTCCCTTGGACTGCAACTGAAGATTCACTGGAAGGACTGATGCAGAAGTTGAAACTCCAATACTTTGGCCACCTGATGCAAAGAACTGACTCATTGGAAAAGACCTTGATGCTGGGAAAGATTGAAGGAGGAAGGAGATGGGGACGACAGAGGATGAGATGGCTGGATGGCATCACTGACTCCATGGAGTTGAGTTTGAGTAAGCTCCAGGAGTTGGTGATGGACACAGAAGCCTGGTGTGCTACAGTCCATGGGGTCGCAAAGAGTCGAACATGACTAAGTGACTGAACTGAACACAAACACTTACCATCTAGTCATATCACCTTGAGATTTTGACTTCCCCTCCTACTTTCTAAGAACTGTAAGTCTGCTCTGAATGTAAATTCAGATACCATAGTTTCTTTTCTGATGAAGATGAATTCTTGATTATTTAAATGGTTGTTCAAATGCTAGATGGTTCTTAGACTATTAATTTTGAAGGACAGTTTAAGAATGTTTTTGTTCAGTCACCCGGTTGTATCCAATGCATTGCGACCTTTTCGACTGTAGCATGCCAGGCCTCCTTGTCCCTCACCATCTCTTGAATTTTGCCCAAGATCATGTCCATTGCATTAGTGATGCCATCCAGCCATCTCATCCTCTGATGCCCTCTTTTCCTGGTGCCCTCTCTTTTTCCCAGCATCAGGGACTTCTCCAATGAGTTGGCTGTTCACATCAGATGACCAAAATACTAGAGCTTCAGCTTCAGCATCAGTCCTTCCAGTGAGTATTCAGGGTTGATGTCCCTTAAGATTGACTACTTTGATCTCCTTGCTGTACAAGGAACTTTTAGAAGTTTTCTCCAGAAACACAGTTAGAAGGCATCAATTCTTTGGGTGCTGCCTTCTTTATGGTCTAGTTCTCACAACCTGTGCATGACCACAGGGAAGACCATAGCTTTGACTATATAGATGTTTGTTGGCAGAGTAATGTCTCTACTTTTCAACACACTGTCTAGATTTGCCATAGCTTTCCTGCCAAGAAGTAATCATTTTCTGATTTCATGGCTGCAGTCACCATCTGCAGTGATTTTAGAGCCTTACTGCTGCTGCTAAGTCGCTTCAGTCATCTCCGACTCTGTGCAACCCCATAGATGGCAGCCTATCAGGCTCCCCGTCCCTGGGATTCTCCAGGCAAGAACACTGGAGTGGGTTGCCATTTCCTCCTCCAATGCATGAAAGTGAAAAGTGAAAGTGAAGTCGCTCAGTCGTG
>NW_011481011.1:24037-27924 GCF_000754665.1 Bison bison bison
AATAAATTAACTACTTAATAGAGAATATATGATGTCTGACAAAATTAAGATTTTTGTCCATACTTAGAATGGCATTTTAAAACTAAGGACAATGTGTTTCAGCTTACTCTATAAAAAAATTTGTTTGTTTTACAATGACTTCATAATAATTGCCCAGTTTGATTTGGTAAATCCAAAAGGACTGACTGAAATGCGATTAATTAAATGCATGTCAATGATTTGCAAAACTGTCCCATGTACAATGAGCTTTGACATCCCCAAGATTGCCGCTAGGTGGCACCCAAGTCCTTCTCCAAACAATGGCAAGAATGCATTTCTTCAATGTTGGAAACTTTTGCTGAAGAAACTTTGCTGATGATGATCAATAATAATTGATCTGCCTTACTAGGAATGATCATTGTTCTAGAAACAATGTCAAAGTAAGTGTGAAGACTCCTACATGGCATTTCCCAGTAAAACTGTAAATGCAACTTTACTAAGATTTTTGCTACTTGCTCAAATCATAAATCTTTGACAGGTTTTAAAATTGTAAAATTTTTGGTTAGATTAAAGCTTTCCTTTGCTAAAAGCTTCAAGCCCTTTGCAAAAAAGGTTAAGAGAGCTTTAGCCCAGGTCTAAAATACTGAAATTTTGTTCCTCAACTGCATTTTTTTTCTTCCTCACTTAATTATTACTTCTGGATTGGTGTTCTTTAATAAAATCAGACTGCTTTTGCTTGATGACATTTCGTGGATTGATTTCTCTCTTCAAGGAGAAAATTCCAGTGTGATTTAACCAAAGTAAAGGTCTTTCTTTAGTCTTTTACAAACTTTGCTTAAATATTGTAAAATTGTGCTCTAAAGTGATTTATCAGTTTCCACTCCTAACTTGCAATTTAAGAGTTAGCATTTCCCCGTATCTTTGCCAGCAATTCAATTTGTAGACAGTTTAACTTTTTTTCAGTATAATGGGAGTAAACAAATATTTCATTCTTTATTTTGTTTTGTATTGGAGTATAGATGCTTTTATGAACATGAACTTGGGCAAACTCTGGGATATGGTGAGGGACAGGGAGGCCAGGCATGCTGCAGTCCATGGGGTTCCAAAGGGTTGGACACGACTTGGTGACTGAACGACAATAGATGCTTTACGATGTTGTGTTAATTTCTGCTGTACAATGAAGTGAATCAGCTATATGTATGCATATATACCCTCCCTCTTGGACACCCTCATCTCACCCATCTAGGTAATCACAGAGTACCAAGTTGAGCACCTTGCACTCTTAAATTTGCATTGTCTGTTTATAAATGTGGAAGTACAAGCAGAAACCTGATTTATATTTAGTTTAAAATATAAAAATCACCTTAATTTCTTTATAATGTTTTATAAACATTTTGCAAAAGAAAAAGAATAAATCATAATAGAAAATTTAAAGATATTCTGAAGTTTTATAGCTTACTGGAGAGTATAAAAAGAAAGTGAAAACAATGAATAATGTATTATACATTTATGCAAAACAACACATACTTTTTGAACTAACATTATATTCCACCAGATATGTTGTATTAACTTCTTGTAAGTCTCAAGGGTTGTACTGTCATATTAAACATTCAGGTATCTATGCTTCTCTGGTGGCTCAGGCAGTAAAGAATCTGTCTTCAGTGCAGGAGACCTGTGTTCAATCCCTGGGTTAGGAAGATCCCTTGGAGAAGGAAATGGCAACCCATTCCAGTATTTTTGCTTGAAGAATCCCATGGACAGAGAAACCTGGTGTGCTACATTCCACTGGGTTGCAAAGAGTTGAACACGACTGGGCGACTTTCACTTTTCACTTTCATTCCTTCCATACCCCTAATTTTCTATTACCCCTTAATTATAGCCTTTGGAAATCAAAAATATTTTTTGCTATATCTATGAGTCTGTTTCAGTTTTGCATATATAATTCATAAGTATTATTTTAGTGATATCATGTAAGTGATATCATACAACATTTGTCTTTTTCTGTCTTACTTATTGCACTAACCGTAATATTTTCAGTTTTTCCAGGTATATCCCCAGGAGTGGAATTGTTGGATCAAATGGTAGTTATGTTTTTAGCTTTTATTTTTAGAATTTAAATATTAAAAAGTTGAAGTATAGTTAATTTAAAATGTCTTAGTTTCAGGTATATAGCACAGTGATTATGTATATGTATATAGTCAGTGACTATATATACTGACCATGTACACTGACTCACAGTAATTACATATATATACATACAGATAAATATACATAGGCTTCCCTTGTGGCTCAGTCATTAAAGAATCTACCTGCAATGCAGGAGACCTCAGTTCAGTCCCTAGGATGTAAAGATCCCCTGGAGAAGGGAATGGCAACCTACTCCAGTATTTTTGCCTGGGGAATTCTCATGGACAGAGGAGGCCTGGTGGGCTACAGTCTATGGGGTCATAAAGAGTTGGACCCCATATATATTATAATAAATGTTACAATTCCATGGAATATAAAGTAAGTCATTTACAATTTTTAAAATATATTGTTGTGCATATATTAAACCTAAACTCCTAATTTGTCTTTCCCCAAACACCCCATTTGGTGACCATAAGTTTTTTTTTTTTCTGTGTCTGTGAGTCTCTTTGTGTATTGAAAATAAGTTCACTGTATCATTGTTTCAGATTCCATATACCAGTGATATCATATAGTATTTGTCTTTGGCTTACTTAGTATGATAATCTCCAGGTCTACCCACATTGCTGCTAATAGTATTATTTCATTCTTGTTTTTTTGTCCAAGTACCTTTGTGTGTGTGTGTGTTGTGTGTGTGTGTGTTGGCGAAGGAAATGACAACCCACCCCAGTATTCTTGCATGGAGAATTCCATGGACAGAGAACCCTGGCAGGTTACAGTCCATAGGGTTGCAAAGACTTGGTCACAGCTAGGTGACTAACACACAACACACACACACACAAACACACATATGCAGGAGTTAATGTGTGTGTGTATATATATATATATTTATATATATAGGAGTGCAAGCTCAGTTGTTTCAGTAGTGTCCTAGTCTTTGCGATCTTTTGGACTGTGGCCTGCCAGGCTCTTCTGTCCATGGGCTTCTCTAGGAAAGAATACTGAAGGGGGTTGCCATGCCCTCCTCCAGGGGATCTGCCTGACCCAGGGAGAGAATGCATGTCTCCTATGTCTCCCGCATTACAGGCAGATTCCATACCTACTGAGGCACCTGGGAAACCTATCAGATCAGACCAGTCGCTCAGTCGTGTCCGACTCTTTGCGACCCCATGAATCGCAGCACCCCAGGTCTCCCTGTCCATCACCAACTCCTGAAGTTCACTGAGACTCACATCCATCGAGTCAAAACTTCTTTATCTATTCATCTGTTGATAGACATTTAAGTTGCTTCCATGTCTTTGTTATTGTAAATAGTGCTGCAATGAACATTGAGGTACATGTATATTTTTGAATGATGTTTCTCACCAGGTATATGCACAGGAGTGGGATTGCTAAATCACGTGGTAGCTCTATATTTAGTTTTTAAGGGGATCTTCATACTGTTTTCCATAGTGGCTTCATCAATTTACTTCCCACCAATAGTGTAGGAGGTTCCTTTTCTTCCACACTCTCTCCAGCATTTATTGTGTAAATTTTCTTATGATGGAGAATCTGACCAGTGTGAGTTGATATTTCATTGTAGTTTTAATTTACATTTCTATAATAATTAGTGATGTTGAACATCATGCCTGTGCCTTTGTGTCATCTATTTGTCTTCCTTGGAGAAATGTAATTTAGGTCTTCTGCACATTTTGATTGGGTTGTTTGTTTTTTGATATTAAGCTGTATGAACTGTTTGTATGTTTTGGAAAGTAATCCATGGTCAATCACACCATTTGCAAATG
>NW_011481012.1:0-561 GCF_000754665.1 Bison bison bison
AGGTCTCTTGGGTTATCTTTTTTATTGCTGATTTTAATAATTGATTGGCTCTTTCTACTTTTCCTGAAGACTGAGGCCTCCAGGCACGATGGAGATAATAAGTAATGCCCAATGCTTTGAGACCCCTTAGGTGACCTTAAAAGGAAATGATGTCCCATTGTCACTTTGTAATGACCTGGGCAGACCAAATCTTGGAATGATTTCATGGAACAGTTTTTTTTACAACCTCCTCAGCCTTCTCAGTCCAGGTGGGAAAGCCTTCAATCCATCCTGTGAATGTATCTATCATGACTAATAGGTATTTATACCCTTGAGAAACTGGCATCCAGGTGAAGTCCATCTGCCAGTCCTCTCCTGGGTAGGTCCCACGTCATTGGATGGGCTGGGTCAGCTGGGGTCTTCGAGATCCTTGGGGGTTGTTTAATTGGCAAGTGGGACAAGAGAAGACTACCTGTCTTATAATTGTTTGGAAGCCTGTTCCTCTGAAGGACCTTTCTAGTAGTATTTGGAGGGACTTTTCTCCTAAATGAGTACTGGTATGTAAGGAGTTAACCAACTTCC
>NW_011481012.1:4560-5566 GCF_000754665.1 Bison bison bison
CGTCCCTGGGTCAGGGTGCAGATCCCCAGGCAGGCTGAGGTGTGACAGCCTCCTAGAGATCGAATCCCCAGGCAGGTCGAGGCATGACGGCCTCCCGAGAATTGGGTCCCTGGGCATGTCGAGGCATGACGACTTCCTGGGACCCCTGGAACTTGCAGATCCCCGAGCAGGTTGAGGCGTGACAACCTTTTGAGGACCAGATTCCTAGGCAAGTCAAGGCGTGATGACCTCCTGGGACCCCCGGACTAGACTTTGGGCATCCCCAAGGTCTCCAGCGTGACCAGTGCTGGGTAGAATTAAGGGGTTTGTAACTCATTGCTAGTTTGCCCACCATGGACGGGAATAGATATGTAAGCTCATCCTACCTAGTACTGTTGCAACCTGAGAGCCAGGCGTCCCCTGGACAGGGTGCAGATCCCCAGGCAGGCTGAGGCGTGACAGCCTCCTAGAGACTGAATCCCTGGGCAGGTCGAGGCATGACGGCCTCCTGAGAATTGAGTCCCAGGGCGTCCCCAAGATTTCCAGTGTGACCAGTACTGGGTAGGATTAGGGAGTTGGATATTATAGAGCATTTCCTTCCAAAGGCCAGCTATTTTCTGGTTGTCTCTCCAGAAGATTGTAGAGGCAACCTTGTGGGTCTGGATGGGGCTCAGGAAAAGATCATGAAACAGGAGGGAAGGGGGCAGAGCACAACCTTTGAAAGAATGACATAGCACAAGGGTATAATGTAAACCAATTAAAATCAGTTGGATCTAAGACGACAAGTCAAATTCAAGTAAACCTTAATCCCAAATCTATAAGGCAACAGACACACCTAGAGGTGGCAGGACAGCTCCAAGGCACTGTCAAAAGAGGGAGGAGTGGGTGGTTCCCCAATGGTTGGGGTGATCCTCCCACTCATTAGCATATGAATTATACTCCTTCACAAAACCTAGCCAGGCCTAATTCTATGGCCCCAGCCCTTGCCCTCTGCAATGGTTCACACCCTGAAGAGTGGCTTCTCTCT
>NW_011481012.1:9627-10236 GCF_000754665.1 Bison bison bison
AAAGAGTGCATGCATGCGGGAGAGAAAGAGAGAGAGAAAGAACTTTGGCTCCTCCTTTTATATGTTTTTTCCTCCACCTGGGCCTGCCCTATGCAGATTGGGCTTAGCCAGGAGTGCTGTTTGTTCTACCTGAAGTCTTCACTCTGGTCCTCAGACCTTCTTTTGACCTTCCTTTGCTCTATTTTCACAGGCTTTTCCCTTCCTTGTCTTTTAGCCATTGCCATTTTGGACTCCTTTTCCCTAGTCTACTTACCTAACAAGATCAAATCCCCAGGCAGGTTGAGGCAAGTCAGTTTCCTGGGACCCCTGGACTTGAGTTGGGCATCCCCAAGGATTCCAGTGTGACCAGTGCTGGGTAGGATTAAAGGGTTGTAATCTTAACTCATTGCCAGTTTGTTCACCACAGATGGGAATAGCATGATGTAAAGCAATTCAAGCCTGTGCCCTGAGACTGGGAACCTGGTGAAGCAGCCAAAAGCGTTATCCTCTTATTGCTCTGGGGATATAAGTCACTGATTTCCTCCCCTGCCTGCTGGTGCTAAGTCGCTTCAGTCATGTTTGACTCTGTGTGACCCTATGGACAGCAGCCCACCAGGCTCCTTTGTCCAG
>NW_011481013.1:0-421 GCF_000754665.1 Bison bison bison
CTCACTCTTTGTGACCCCATGAATCGCAGCACGCCAGGCCTTCCTGTCCATCACCAACTCCTGGAGTTTACCCAAACTCATGTCCATCGAGTAGGTGATGCCATCCAGCGATCTCATCCTCTGTCATCCCCTTCTCCTGCTGCCCCCAATCCCTCCAAGCATCAGGGTCTTTTCCAATGAGCCAACTCTTCACATGAGGTGGCCAAAGTATTGGAGTTTCAGCTTCAGCATCAATTCTTCCAATGAACCCAGGGCTGATCTCCTTAAGGATGGACTGGTTGGATCTCCTTGCAGTCCAAGGGACTCTCAAGAGTCTTCTCCAACACCACAGTTCAAAAGCATCAATTCTTCGGCACTCAGCTTTCTTCACAGTCCAACTCTCACATCCGTACATGACCACGGGGAAAACAATAGCCTAGAC
>NW_011481013.1:4510-6250 GCF_000754665.1 Bison bison bison
AAACTGCAATCACAGAAAACTAACCAAAATGATCACATGGATCACAGCCTTGTATAACTCAATGGAGCTATAAGCCATGCAGTGCAAGGCCACCCAAGATGAACTGGTCATAGTGGAGAGTTCTGACAAAGCGTGGTCCACTGTCAAAAGGACTAGCAAACCACTACAGTATTCTTGCCTTGAGAACCCCATGAACAGTAAGAAAAAGCAAACAGGTATGACACTGGAAGATGAGCCCCCCTAGGTCAGTAGGTGTCCAATATGTTATTGGGAAAAAGGAGAGAAATAGCTCCAGAAAGAATGAAGAAGCTGAGCCAAAGTGTAAACCACACACAGTTGTGGATGTGCATGGTTTTTCCCAGGTGGCCTTGGTGGCATAGAACCTGACTGCCAATGCAGGAGACTTTAGAGACTCAGGTTCCATCCCTGGGTTGGGAAGATCACCTGGAAAAGGAAGTGGCAACCCATTTCAGTATTCTTGTCTTGAGCATACCATGGACAGAGGAGCCTGGTGGGCTATGGTCCATAATATCACAAAGAGCTGGACACAACTGAAGCCACTTCACACGTGCACGCTGGTGGTGAAAGCAAAGTTTGATGCTGTAAGGAAAATATTGAATAGGAACAGGGAATATTAGGTCCATGAAACAAGATAAATTGGATGTGGTCAAACAAGTGATGGAAAGAGTGGACATCGACATTTTAGTATCAGTGAACTAAAATTGACTGGAATGAGTGAATTTAATTCAAATGAGCATTATATCTACTACTGTGGGCAAGAATCCCTTAGAAGAATTGGAGTATCCCTCATTGTCAACAGAGTCTGAAATGCAGTACTTGGGTGCAATTTCAAAAATGACAGAATGATCGCAGTTCCTTTCCAAGGCAAACCATTCAAGATCACAGCAAAACAAGACTATGTCCCAACCAATAATGCTAAAGAAGTTGAGTTTGAACAGTACTATGAAGACCTACAAGAGCTTCTAGAACCAACACCAAAAAAAAGATGTCCTTTTCATCATAGAGAACTGGAATGGAAAAGTAGGAATTCAAGGGATACCTGGAGTAACAGGCAAATTTGGCCTTGGAGTACAAAATGAAACACGGCAAAAGCTAACAGAATTTTGCCAAGAGAACACACTGATCATAACACACACTCTTCCAATGACACAAGAGACGACTCTACACATGGATATCACAAGATGGTTAATACTGAAATCAGATTGATTATATTCTTTCCAACTGAAGATGGAGAAGCTCTATACAGTCAGCAAAAACAAGACCTGAAGCTGACTGTGACTCATATCATCAGCTTCATATTGCAGAATTCAAACTAAAATTGAAGAAAGTAGGGAATCATTAGGCAACTCGTGTAAAAGTAAATCCTTATGATTATAGAGTGGAAATGACAAATAGATTCGAGGGATTAGACCTAATAGACAGAGTGCCTGAAGAAATATGGATAGAAGCCTGTAACACTATATAGGAGGCAGTGACCAAAACCATACCCACAAAAATAAATGCAAGAAGGCAAAATGGTTGTCTGAGGAAAGGCATTAAAAATAGCTGAGAAAAGAAGTGAAAGGCAAAAGAGAAAAGGAAAGATATACCCAACTGAATGCAGAGTTCCAGAGAATAGAAAAGAGAGATAAGAAGGCCTTTTTAAATGAACAATGCAAAGAAATAGAGGAAAACAATAGAATGGGAAAGACTAGAGATTTCTTCAAGAAAATTAGAGAT
>NW_011481013.1:9211-11297 GCF_000754665.1 Bison bison bison
AACAGAAATTTTACTTATCTACTCATCAGTTTCAAATTTTCACAAAGTATTGAACTACTGAGTTCCAAGTATTCATACTCTGTCTCCTGCATTTTAGGTGAGTGAATGTACTTGTTCTATAATGGCTATAACTTAGTGACAGCATGAGCATGTGTGTGTTGATGTGTGCACATTCAAATGAGTGCATCCTCGAAATCAGAAAATAAAGAATAGCATATTGAGGTTAACAACAGTATTTATGCCCCTTACCTACCTGCATGGAAATTAGGCACTTATATGCCTCATTATTAATTTATAAACATTTAATACCACATCTTTCACATGATCAATAGTCTACTAATGATAATTGCTTTGTCATTTGATTAGCCTTGTATTGTGGGCAATATTACTGCTATAGTGAAAATGATAAGGTACTTTTCTTCCTCACTGTGGTCTAATTCCAATTTGGTTTAGATATTTTCTTTTGGAGAAATCAATCTACCAATTAGTTACTCTAATAAAGATCTTTTAATAAAGGGGCTGAAATTTTACAGAACTGAAGTAAATCACATAATATTGTTACAACAATCTTTTCATTTACTGAATTTAGAAGCTAATAATTTTCAAAGTGCTTTAATTACATGCTTATAATTTCTATGTCTTGAACATGGAAACCAAACACAGTAATAAACTGAGATCATGGTTGGGCCTAGAGAATATTATACTTAGTTAAGTATTAGCAAGTCACACAGAGAAAGACAAATACTACATGATATCACTTATATGTAAAATTTGAAAAAAAAACAATATGAATTAATCCATATGCAAAACAAAGAGACTCAGACATATAAAACAAACTTACAGTTATTAAAGGAGTGAAGGAGTTGAGGGAGGGACAAATTAGGAGTATGGGATTAGTGGATACAAACTAATAGACATAAGATAGATAAGCAATAAATATTTACTATATAGCACAACAATTTATATTCACTATCTTGTATAACCTATAATGGAATGTAATCAGAAAAAATAACTGAATCATTTTTATGTACCCTTGAAAATAGCACAATATTGTAAATCAACTGTACTACAAATAAAAACAACTCACATCAAATAAAAGTAATAAATTATTGTTGTTTCCTTATATTTAAGAGCAAAATAATTTATTTTTCTTCATAAAAATCATAAGCTCCACAAATATATTTGAGCTATTTTAGGTGTTATATGTCCAGGGGAAAATCATATACCTTCCCCATTTTATACTGCATGAGTTTAAAAATCAAAACATCTGCTAAGAGTTAGAGTTCTTGGGAATCAAGTTTTCTCATAATAGTGAAATCACCAGTGAGACTTAAAAAAAGATAGGGCTGACTTGTCAAGGGACCTGGATTCTAGCCCCAGTTTGGCCTTGAAATAGAAATATTACCTTAGGAAAAAATGACTGAATTTCTCTATAAATTTATTTAGCTGTCAAAAATGTGAGGAACAAAAGAAAAGATTTGAAAAATTTTTAAAAACACAAATAAAGATGGCTACATGAATAATTTATGTTGCCTAAATTACTTCAGGACAATTTTAACTTTATTTTAACACATATAATTTTATCAACTCATGAAAATTGTTGTGGTCTCTTTTTATTAGCAAGGTTACTTATGCTTATTTATGGTCAAAGTATATGAATATATGATATTGTTTTCTCCAAACTTCAGGCAAATATTTTAGACCCTAGACTCATATATATTGTATTAATAGATGCATTCTAACCATGGTGTTTGAGATTTCATATATTATCTTTATATTCCAACATTTCTGTATAAAATAATATAATAAACCATGAAGAATGTGACTATTTTATTCTTTTCTATGGCTGAATAATATTCCATTGTATGTACTTGTATATATATAGTATATTCCTTTATATTTTACATATTCTTTATTCATCTGCTGATGGAAACTTAGATTTCTTCCATATCTAGTCTACTGTAAATAATTTTGTTATGCATACTGAGGTGCATGTATGTGAATGTGGATGCTCAGTCATGTCAGACTCTTTGCAACCCCTTGGTCTGTAGCCCTCCAGGCTTCTCTATTATTGGTATTTCCCCGA
>NW_011481013.1:11397-11693 GCF_000754665.1 Bison bison bison
GTATACTATGGCTCTCTTTTTTCCACACCCTCACCAACACTTATTCTTTGTCTTTTTGATAATAACCATGATGACAGTTATAAGGTGTTCTAATTGTGCCATTCATTTGCATTCTTTCGATGATCAGCCTTTTAATGTTCCTGTTAAACATCTTTTAATGTACCATTGGCTTTTTGTACATCTTGTTTGGGAAAATTGGCAATTCAGGTCTTCTGCTCATTGAAAAAAATATTGGAGTATAGTTGATTTACAATGTGTTAGTTTCAGGTGTATAATGAAGTGAATCAATTATATAT
>NW_011481013.1:14394-15247 GCF_000754665.1 Bison bison bison
GGAATTCCAGCTGCACTATTTCAAATCCTAAAAATGATGCTGTGAAAATGTTGCACTCAATATGCCAGCAAATTTGGAAAACTCAGCAGTGGACATAGGACTAGGAAAAGGTACATTTTCAATCCAATCCCAAAGAAAAGAAATGCCAAAGAATGTTCAAACTACCAAACAGTTGCACTCAGATCACATGCTAGCAAAGTAATGCTGAAAATTCTCCAAGCCAGGCTTCAACAGTACTTGAACAGTGAACTTTCAGATGTTCAACCTGTATTTAGAAAAAGCAGAGGAATCAGAGATCAAATTGCCATTATCAGCTGGTTCATTGAAAAAGGAAGAGAGTTCCAGAAAAACATCTACTTCTGCATTAGTGAATATGCCAAAGACTTTAACTGTGTGGACCACAACAAACTGTGGAAAATTCTTAAAGTGATGAGGATACCACCTTCCATGACTCCTGAGAAATCTGTATGCAGGTGAAGAAGCATCAGTTAGAACTGGACATGGACAACAGACTAGTTCCAAATTGGGAAAAGAGTATGTCGAGGCTGTATATTTAATCAGCCTGCTTATTTAATTTATATGCAGAGTATATCATGTGAAATGTCCAGCTGGATAAAGCACAAGATGGAATCAAGATTGCCAGTCGAAATAGCAATAACCTCAGATATGCAGATGACACCACCCTTATGGCAGGAAGTGAAGAAAAACTGTAATTAGCCTCCAATTAAAACAAACAAACAAACAAAAAGTTGCAAACAAGACCATATGGCCCATAAGCCTAAAATAGAATAAAATAAAGAGCCTCTTGGTGAAAGTGAAAGAGGAGAGTGAAAAAGTTGGCTTAAAACTCAAC
>NW_011481013.1:15464-16796 GCF_000754665.1 Bison bison bison
GCATGGATGTAAGAGTTGGACTATAAAGAAAGCTGAGTGCCGAAGAACTGATGCTTTTGAACTGTGGTGTTGGAGAAGAGTCTTGAGAGTCCCTTGGACAGCAAGTGGATCCAACCAGTCTATCCTAAAGGAAATCAGTCCTGAGTATTCTTTGGCAGGACTGATGCTGAAGCTGAAACTCCAATACTTTGGCCATCTGATGCAAAGAATGGACTCATTTGAAAAGACCTTGATGCTGGGAAAGATTGAAGGCAGGAGGAGAAGGGGCCAACAGAGGATGAGATGGTTGGATGGCATCATCAACTCTCTGGACATGAGTTTGAGTCAGCTCTGGGAGTTGGTGATGGGCAGGGAAGCCTGGCATGCTGCAGTCCATGAAGTCACAAAGATTTGGACAGGACTGAGTGACTGAACTGAACTGGTAACTATATCTATATAAAACTGGTATTCATTTAAGTTAAAACATTCTAAAAGATCTACATTTTTACTTCTTTCTTCAACATTTTTGCTTCTTCATTAGCTCTAGTGGTAAAGAAGCAGTCTGCCAGTGCAGGGGACTTAAGAGACACAGGTTTGATCCCTGGGTCAGGAAGATCCCCTGGAGAATGAAATGACAACCCCCTCCAGTATTCTTGCCTGGAAAATCCCATGGACACAGAAGCCTGGTGAGCTACAGTCCATGGGGTCACAAAGAGTTGGACACAACTTAAGTGACTTAGCACAATGTCACATTTTATATCTTAGTGTGTAAATCTTAAGTGTTTACTATAGTATATGTTGATTTAAAATGTTTTGTCTTTTAATCTGGATACTAGCTTATTTAACTGCTTTATACACAGCTTTTACTATATATATGATTTCTTCCCAGTGAATTTGAAGTTCTTGCCTTACTGAGAGAGAATTTGGCTATGAAGCAGGGAATTTAAGAAAGTAAACTGAGAATGTATTTAAGTAAGAATATGCTTTCAGAGGCAGATAGGTGAGGAGCTGCTCTCCAGAGTTTCTTTGGCAAGCTGGTTTTAAGGGACATACCAATGAAAGCCAGAATATTCACAGAGGAAGGAGGAATTTGTTGTCATAATTGACATAATCCCTGATTTTCCCCTTTCCCCAGGGGAAGAAAGTTTTTTTGTCCTTATTAACTTAAAAGTGTCATGGCATTGGTGCATGATGGATACTTCCTATCAGTTCAGGTCAGTTCAGTTCAGTCGCTCAGTCGTATCTGACTCTTTGTGATCCCATGGACTGCAGCACGACAGGCCTCCCTGTCTATCACCAACTCCTGGAGTTTACTCAAACTCATGTCCATTGAGTCAGTGATGCCAACCAACC
>NW_011481013.1:20600-21411 GCF_000754665.1 Bison bison bison
CTGTGCAGCACTGGAATGGCTGTGAGGAGATACCCCACATCCAAGGGCAAAAGAGAAGCCCCAGCAAGATGGTAGGGGCAAATTCATATTTAGAATCAAATCCCATCCCCACCAGAGATGCTCAGAGGGCTCAAAAAAACCTGTGTGCACCAGGGCCCATAGACCCAACAGAGACTGAGACAGAACTGTGTTTGAGCACCTCCTGTGGAGGTACAGGTCAGCAGTGGTCTGCCACAGGGACAGAGGCTCTGGGTGCAGCAGACTTGGGTATGGCATAAGCCCTCTTGGGAGAGGTCACCATTAACCCCACCATAGAGCTGCCAGAACTTACACAGGATTGGGAAATATATTCTTGAAGGGTACAACAAAATCTTGTGCCACAGGAACCCATAAGAAAGGAGCAGTGACCGCACAAGAGACTTCCCTGGACTTGCCTGTGGGTGTCCAGAAGTCTCCAGCAGAGGCGTGGATCAGTGATGGACTGCTGCAGGGTTGGGGGCACTGAGTGTAGCAGTACATGCATGGGATCTTTTGAGGGAGGTCACCATTATCTTTTTTACCTCCACCATAGTTTGTCAGTTCACTTCGCAGTTCAGTCACACAGTCGTGTCCGACTCTTTGCAACCCCATGAATCGCAGCACGCCAGGCCACCTTGTCCGTCATCAACTCCTGGAGTTCACTCAGACTCACTTCCATCGAGTCAATGATGCCATCCAGCCATATCATCCTCTGTCATCTCCTTCTTCTCCTGCCCCCAATCCCTCCCAGCATCAGAGTCTTTTCCAATGAGTCAACTCTTCTCATGAGGTG
>NW_011481014.1:0-806 GCF_000754665.1 Bison bison bison
CAGAGAAAGCCCACAAGCAGCAATGAAGACCCAGTGCAGCCAAAAGAAAAGAAAAGAAAAAAAAAAAACATTTTAATGGGAAAAGAAAATCAAAAGCCAAAGAAGAGATTCAGAAAGTACATTTCAACCCACATAACAAGAACCTGATTTACTTAGGATACAAAAAGCTTTTACAAAGCAATAAGAAAAGAGAAATAGAAAACTAGGCAAAGGACATGAGTAGTATACACACACATGCAGAAAAAAAGGAATATATGTGAATTTTAAGTACATTAGAAAGCTTAGGGAATTCTGGTGGCCCAGTGGTTAGGACTCCATGCTTCCATGCAGGGGACACAGGTTCAGTCCCTGGTCAGGGAACTAAGATCCCACATGCTGAGCAGCGTGGCCAAAACATAAACAAACAAACAAAAAGTTTAACCTTACTCATGATAAAAAGACTGTTAAGATACCACTCTTTTCCTATAAAAATGGCAGTATCAGATAGTTTGATAATATATTATTTTAGCAAGGCTGTGGAGAAACACTCATATTTTGTCGTTGGATTGCAAATCGGTATATCTTTTGTAAGGCAACTCATCAAAAAATTTTTAAAGTGTGCTCACTTTGGAACACTCTACTACATTACTACAGCACATTACTACAATTGGAATGATATAGAGGTTAGCACAGCCCCTGCGCAAGGATGATACACAAATTCATGAAGCGTTCCACATTTTTGAATACATGTATATGTATAACTGAATCATTTTGCTGTACACCTGAAACTAACACAGCATTGTAAATCAACTATACACCAATAAAAA
>NW_011481014.1:4083-5693 GCF_000754665.1 Bison bison bison
GCCTCTATACAATGCAGGGTCTGAAAACCAACCAAACCAGGGGTGAGCCACACCTATGAGACCACCCACAGTAGTCAACGCACCATAACAGAAGGAACCACTTCTAGAGCATATAGCTCTGGTGACAACAGGGAAGTGTGCTGCTGGGACACATAAGATGTCTCCTACAAAAGGCTACTTCTCTAAGGTTGAGAAACATAACCAATCTACCAGATACATAGAAATAAAAACAGCAAATTAGGCAAAATGAGGTGACAGAGGAACATGTTCCAAATGAAGGAACAAGATAAAACTCCAGAAGAAGAACAGGTGAAGTGAAGATAGACAATCTACCCAATAAAGAGGTCAAAGTAATGATTGTAAACATGATCAAAGAACTCAGGATAAGAAGAGATGAATAGACTGAGAAGTTAGAAGTTTTTTAACAAAGACTTAGAATATATAAAGAACAGCAAAACAGATGAAGAATACAATAAGTGAAACGAAAACTACACTAAAAGGAATTAAAAGTACACTAAATGATACAGAGGCATGGATCAGCAAACTGGCATACAGAGAGAGTAGTGGAAATCACCAAAGTAAAACAGAAAAAAGAATAAAAAGAAAAGAGGACAGTTTAAGAGACCTCTGAAACAACATCAAGTATACTAACATTCACATTACAGGGGTCCCAGGGGGAGAAGAGAGAGAAACGGACAGAGAACTTTTTGAAAACATAATAACTCAAAACTTCCCTATCCTGGATATCCATATATCCAGGTCCAGGAAGCACAAAGTCCTAAACAGGATCAATTCAAGGAGGACCATACCAAGACACACTGTAATTAAAAGGGCAAAAATTAAAGATAAAGAGAATATAAAAAGCGCATGGGAAAAGCAACACATACCATACAAAGGAATTCCCATAAAGCTATCAGCTAACTTCAGCAGAGACTTTTCAGGTGAGAAGGAAGTGGCACAATACATATAAAGTGAAGTAAAGGAAAAAAATAAATAAAGTGAAGTAAAGGAAAAACCTACAATCAAGAATGCTCTACCCAGCAAGGCTTTCATTCAGATTTGATGGAGAAATCAAATCAAATCTGTAAAAGTATGACAGACAGGCAAAAAAATAAGTTCAGCACCACCAAGCCAGCTTTATAAGAAATGTTAAAGGGAAGTGAAAAAGAAAAGGCCACAGCTATAAACATGAAAATTATTAAAGGAAAAAGCTTACTGATAAAGGCAAATATACAATAAAGGTAGTAAATCATCCACATACAAAGCTAGTAGGAAAGTTTTAAAATAAAAGCACTAAAAATCAATAAGTTGTTAAAGGCTACACAAGATGAAAAGATGTAAAATATGATGTCAAAAACAGTAACCATGGGGTGAGGGAAGTAAAAATGCAGAGCTGTTAAAATGCCTTTGAAATTAAGAGATTAGCAGCTTAATCACATATATGTGTATATACATTGATTTTACACACACACACACACACCTGATGATAACCACAAACTAAAAATCTATAGTAGAAACACATACACAAAAAGAAAGGAATCCAAACTAACACTAAAGACAGTCATCAAATTACAAGAGAATAGAACAAAAGAATAAGAGACGATCAAAAA
>NW_011481014.1:8705-9671 GCF_000754665.1 Bison bison bison
AAAAGGAGTTAACACCTATCTTTCTCAAGCTATTAAAAAAATTTGCAGTGGAAGGAACACTTTGGAACTCATTCTATGAGGCCAACATCACCTTGATACCAAAACCAGACAAGGATATCACACAAAAAGAAAATTATAGGCCAATTATCAGTGATGAACTTAGATGCAAATATCCTCAACAAAATATTAGCTAACCAAATCCAACAATACATTAGAGGATCATACACCATGATCAAGTGGGATTTATCCCAGGTATGTGAGAATGGTTCAATATCTACAAATCAATCAATGTCATATACCACATTAACAAATTTAAGAATGAAAATCTTATGATCATCTCAATAGATGCAGAAAAAGCTTTTGACAAAATTCAGCATTCACCTATGATTAAAAAACTCTCTACAAAAGTGGTATAGAAAAAAAGGGAATTCCCTGGCAGTCCAGAGGTTAGGACTCTGTGCTTTCACTGCCAAGGGCCCAGGTTCAATACTTGGTGAGGGAATTAAGATCCTACAGGCCAAAGAGTAAAAAACAAAGTGGGTATAAAGGGAACATGTGTGCATGTGTGCTCAGTCACTCAGTCATGTCCAGCTCTTTACAACCCCATGGACTGTAGCTCACCAGGCTCTTCTGTCCATGGAATTTTTCAGACAGGAATACTGGAGTGGTTTGCCATTTCCTATTCCAGTGGATCTTCCTGACTTAGGGATCAAACCTGCATCTCTTGCATTGGCAGGCAGATTCTTTACCACTGTGCCACCTGTGAAGCCCACAGAGGGAACATACCTCAACATAATAAAAGCCATATACGACAAGCCCACACTTAACATCATACTCAATGGTTAAATGCAGAAAGCATTTCCTTTAAAATCAGGAACAAGACAAGGATGCCCACTCTTGCCACTTTTATTCAGCATAATAGTGGAAGTCTTATCCATGGCAATTAGACAAGAAGAAGAAATAAAA
>NW_011481014.1:9771-9936 GCF_000754665.1 Bison bison bison
GTAGTTAAAATACTACCCACGGTGATGTACAGATTCAATGCAATCCCTAACAAAATACCCATAGTATTTTTCACAGAACTAGAACATATAATTTTAAAATTTGCATGGAAACACAGAAGATCCCTAATAACCAAAACAATTTTGAGAAAGAACAGAACTGAAGGA
>NW_011481014.1:13747-14674 GCF_000754665.1 Bison bison bison
CAGATCCCTGGTCTAGGAAGATACCACACGCAGCGGGGCAACTAAGCCTGTGTGCCACTACTGAAGCCTGCATGCCCTAGAGCCTGTGCTCCACAACAAGTTACTGCAATAAGAAGCCTACACACCAGAACTAGAGAGTAGCCTCAGCTTGCTGCAACCAGAGAAAGCCCATGCGCAGCAATGAAGACCCAGTGCAGCCAAAGAAAAATAAATAAGCTACAAGGATATACTATACAACACAGGGAATATAGCCAATATTTTATAATAATTTAATTTTTTCAAGTTCTGCTTATTTATTTATTTATTTATTTGGCTCTGCTAGGTCTTAGTTGTAGCACACAGAATCTCCAATCTTCGTTGTGGCAAGCAGGATCTTTAGTTGCAGTATGCAAACCCTCAGTTGTGGCGTGTGGGATCTAGTTCCTCGACCAGGGATCAAACCCAGAAGCATGAGTTCTTAGCCACTGGACCAGCAGGGAAGTCCCTATAATTTTAAATGCTATATAATCTATAAAAATTTTGAATCATTATGTTATATACCTGAAACTAGTGTAATATTATAAATCAACTATACCTCAATTTATAAATTGTTAATAGTTAGCAAGGGTGATGAGAATCAGACTCATATATACTGCTGATGGATTTACAAATTAATATATCCTCTTTGGAAGACAATCTGGCAAAATCTATTAAAATTAATAATGCACAGAATATTTCACCTAGCACCTACACATCTAGGATTTTATCCTATTGATATACATATTGGCAAAGGTGCATGAATAAACATATGTACTGCAGGAGTGTTTGTACCAAGGTGAAAACCATTTATATATCTATTAACAGAGGATTTGTTATCTACATTATGATATATCCACAAAATGAAAGTTAATTTTTTTAATTGGAGGAAAGTTGCTTTATAATGTTGTA
>NW_011481015.1:0-593 GCF_000754665.1 Bison bison bison
GTTCACATATTGCTGAAGCCTGGCTTGGAGAATTTTGAGCATTACTTTACTAGCGTGTGAGATGAGTGCAATTGTGCGGTAGTTTGAGCATTCTTTGGCATTGCCTTTCTTGAGATGAATAGTAAATGATAATAAGATAAAAGAGAGAAAGATTATAAACTACATTTCCTGGAACAGACTGGCCATCATCAAAATGAAAACATAGATTATGGAATTTGTTACTAAACTGCAGGGCTATCTCCTAGGTATCTATTTTCACGAGTTTTTCATGGAAAGGAATTTTTTCAAGGAGGATCATACAATGTTAAGCTGGCAGGAGTGGTCCCTTGCCTCTTGGAGTAATAAATGAGTCCCTTGAACATGGGAATTGACAGCAGAATATGAAGAAACTATTTTCAAAGAAGAACACAGAAGACAAAACAAACACAAGCAGTGCTGCCTCAGCTGTCAGATAATAAAGTGTGACTGAGAGCTGGAGCAATACTTCATATACTTTGGCAGATAGATTGTGTTGATGCAGTGGGAATTTTAAGGAATTCAGAATCACTTTGAGAGTTAACTTTGAATTCAAGTAGTTATTACCTTTGGGAAGA
>NW_011481015.1:988-3465 GCF_000754665.1 Bison bison bison
GTCCAGGGGACTCTCAACAGTCTTCTCTAGTACTACAATTTGAAAGCATCAATTCTTTGGCACTCAGTCTTCTTTATGGTCCAACTCTCACATCCGTACATGACTACCAGAAAGACCAGTACCTGACTATTGGGGAAAAAATTCATGAATCATTGAATTTTCAAATTTACTCAATTGAATTTTGTTTTTTAACAGTGGGGGAGGTCCTAGGGAGGTCCAACTATAATACAGCTGAAGGTATGAAGAAGTAAAATTTGAAGTAACATCCAAATATGGAAACATTACTATGGAATATGCTGCCCCCAAATATGACTCTTTGGCATAAAGATTATTTTGAGTTGATTATTTTGAAACATGGCAAAGACAGGAAAAGTTATGAAAACTAACAAAGAGAAATTTGCATTTACAAAGGAAATCTCCATTTGTAAATTTCAACCTCTCTGTACTGGGAAGAGAGAGTGAAAGTGAAAGTGAAAGTCCCTCAGTTGTGTCTGACTCTTTGTGACCCCATGGACTGTATAGTCCATGGATTTCTCTAGGCCAGAATACTAGAGTGGGTAGCCTTTTCCTTCTCCAGGGGATCTTCCCAATCTAGGTATCAAACCTGTGGTTCCTGCATTGGCAGGAAAATTCTTTACCACTGAGCTACCAGGGAAGTCCAATTAGTACATATCTATACATAATTAGATGTAAATGAATTAAATGTCTCAATCAAAAGATAAAGGGAGGCTGAATAGATACAGAAAACAGACTTATTTCTATGTTGCCAACAAGAGACTCACTTTAGATCTAAAGACACACAAAGACTGTAACTGAGGGGATAGACAAAGTTATTCTATGCAAATAGAAATGCAAAAAAGCTTGCATACAAATACTTCTGTAATGGCAGTGGCTAAAAGACACACAAAGAAAGGGGAAAAGCCCACAAAAAGGGAACAAAGGGAAGATCCATGGACAAGAGTGAGAACCTCAGGTGAAACAACACACCCCCTTCCTGGCTAGCCCTAATTTGCATAGGGTAGGCTCAGGGGGAGGAAACAGAGCGTATAAAAAGGGGGAGCCAAGTCAAGTTGGGGCCTCTCCTTTGGGGTCAGCCCACCCTCATGCCTCAAGGGTGTAATATTCTTTGTTTACCAAATAAAGTTCTGAGCTGTAACCGAACTGTAACACTGGTCTGCCATTTCAAATCTTTGTTGCAGCAAGACAGAAGTGAGAAAATTACACATTCTCCTGACACTCATACCAAGAAAATAGACTTTAAAATAAAGACTGTTTTAAGAGACAAAGAAGGACATTACATAAGGATCAAGAGATCAATCCAAAAGAAGATGTAACAGTTGTAAATATATATGCACCCAACATAGGAGCACCTAGACACATAAAGCAAACATTAACAAACATAAAGAGAGAAATTGACAGGAACGAAATAACAATAGGGGATTTTAACACTCCACTTCAGTAAACTGAAGAAGCTTTAAATCATAGCTACATCACATCACAGCACTATGAGATTAGAAAACAGTAAGATAAAAACTGAAAAAATCAGAAATACATGGAGGCCAAACAATATGCTGCTAAAAGAAAAAAAAAAAAAATGGGTCTGTGAAGAAATCAAAGAGATCAAAAAATATCTAGAGGCAAGTGAAAATGAAAATGCAATGATCCAAAATCTATATGATGAAACAAAAGCAGTTCAAGAAGGAAAATCTATAATAATATAAGCCTGCCTCAGGAAATCAGAAAATCTCAAATAAACAACCAAATCTTACTCCAGAAGTAACTAGAAATAGAACAAAACCCAAAGTCAGAAGAAGGAAAGACATCATAAAGATCAGAGCATAAATAAATAAAATAGAAACTAGAAAAACAATAAAAAAGATGAATGAAACTAAGAGCTGGTTCTTCAAAAAGATAACAAAAATTGATTAACCTTTAGCCAGACTCATCAAGAAAGAAAATGAAAGAGGGTTCAAATCTATAAAATCAGAAATGAAAAATGAGACATCACACAACTACAAAGGATCAAAAAAGATTACCATAAGTATATACCAATAAAATGGACAACTTAGAAGAAATAGACCTATTCTTAGAAATGCTAAAACCTTCCAAGACTGAATGAGGAAGAAATATAAAATATGAACAGAAAAATTTTGAGTAATGAAATTGAATCAGTAATAAAACAAAATTTCTAAAACAGATGGTGACAAAGGGGAATTCTACCAAACATTTAGAAAAGAGTTAACATCTATCCTTCTCAAAATATTACAAAAAATTAAAGAGCAAAGAATGTTTACAAGTTCATTCTAAAAGATATGCATCATCCTGCTGCCAAAACCAGAAAGTATATCACACACACAAAAGGAATTTACAGCCAATAGCACTGATGAACATACATACAAAAATTCTTAACAAAATATTAACAAGCTGAATTCAACAATACATTAAAAAATAACACACCATGATCAGGACTTCCCAGG
>NW_011481015.1:7335-7951 GCF_000754665.1 Bison bison bison
GATCGAGAAGAACAGACAATAAATTAATAGTATGCCAGCCCCAAATTGAACACTCTTTAAAAGAAACAATATATTCCACATTCTTTGCAATGCATCATTTACACTGCTGTGCATAAAATTACAAAAAAAATAGATAAGCTAAGAAATAGGAAATTACTATATTAATCACATAAAAAAGTAGTCAATGAAAAAAAGACTCTATGGACCACCTAATGTTGGGTAAGAAATCAGATAAGGAATTGATAGCAAATGTTATTAAGAGGTTTAAGGACTTAAAGGCAAATGCGGTCCCAGTAAAAAATAAACTGGACAAGTTTAACAGATAAGTGGAGATGGCAGACGAAAGGAATCATGAACTAGGAGATATTTACACAAATTAATCAGAACAAAAAAGAAAAAAAAAACAAAAATAGGGTTTCAGTGACTTGTGGGACAATGTAAAACACAAAATCTCTGGTGGCTCAGACAGTAAAGAAGCTGCCTGCAATGTGAGAGACCCTGGTTTGATCCCTGGGTCAGGAAGATCCCCTGGAGAAGTGAATGGCTACCCATTCCAGTATTCTTGCCTGGAGAACTCCATGGACAGAGGAGCCTGGTGAGCTAGAGTCCAAGGGTC
>NW_011481016.1:0-682 GCF_000754665.1 Bison bison bison
GTCCCCCGCAAACACATCTCTTGTGCTCCTTGCACCCTCCTGCCTACCCATGTCCTGCCTGTGTCTGAGCACTGGAGCGTTGAGGAGCAAACTTTAGAAATTTACAGAAGTGTTTTATCTTAAATCCGTGGCCAGAGTAGAACTGCTGTTTATTTTCACTCTCACCTACCTACACTACTACACTACACGGTAGTGACCTTCCTCCATCCTATCACCACCAGCCCCACAGGCCAATAATCCGTGGAGAAGGAAGAAGCAATCCCGTGGGATTCCTCAAGGTTCCCAGTCCCAAACTCCGTGTTTCTGCCCTGCCAGTCAGCTGCCCCTCTGCACCTGTGCTCCTGACTACACCCAGCCCCTCACCTCTGCTCGGGATCCCATGCCTTGCACCTTCCCAGGGACTTTGCACCTGCAGTTATCACTCCTCTGTCCTGAACCAGAACCCCTCTTCATCGCAGCATTCCACAGCACAGAGGGAAACCCACCGTCTTCCACCCTCTTCTGCAGCTCCTGGCACATTACCAGTTGCCCTTCAAAGCAAAACTGCTTCAAATTCTGCTGAGATATTGTCTCCTCAGCCCCCTTCCGTGGAGCTTTTGTCCCAGTCACTCCACTGTAACTGGTCTCGTCATGGCCATCATTAATATCCATACTTCCTGATCCCACAGACACTCTTCAGTGC
>NW_011481016.1:4884-5277 GCF_000754665.1 Bison bison bison
GGACAAGGCAACTGACACCAGGGTCATATTGCTTCTGCACTGTCTGTAAGGTAGAATCTGAATCCATTCGGGTTCATTGTCTCCTTACTGGCCAAGCCCTTAGAAGGTGACAAGCCAAACTAACAACTGCAGTGGTGCCCTGAGGCCCTGTGGCTCCTGCGCTGTAACTTAGGGACTGGCTGCCCGACTACGTGACAGAGTCTGGTGTTGAGTTGTGTGATGTTGCGTGACCAGAATACTGGCTTATTTTCTTTGTCATCACACACAGCAAGGAGCACCATTTTCACTACATACTATGACTTAGGGTAGCCTTGTCAGTCCTCATTAACAAACCAACCTTAGAATGGATGCCATGTCTGATACCAGCTATTGAATCTGCTATTGAATCAATAT
>NW_011481017.1:553-1625 GCF_000754665.1 Bison bison bison
CATGGGTACCTCAAAGCAAATCAGAAAATATTTTTAATTAAATGACAATTAAAACACAACATAATAGAATTTTTGGTATGCACCTAAAGCAATGCTTAGAGGAAAAATTATGACATTAAATGCTTATGTTAGAAAAGACAGTTATAGGAGAGGAAAAAGTTTCCCTTGACCCACTTAGGGGAAGATTAGATCACTGATGGGAGGCTTTGATGAGGTTCCAGACATGCTACTTCCAAATATGGCACCTTGGATTTTGAATACTTTAAGGTGAAGGCCTCTGAGAAAACAGCAGAAGTAAGGAAGTAACCCTGACCTTCCCCTAACCCTTCTCAGACTCCCCTGGCTGGGTCTGAAAATTAAAATGACAAAGACATTCATAGGAGAAAAGTATGCAAATTTATTTAATATGAATTTTACATACATGGGAGCCTTCATAAGGAAATGAAGACCTGAGGAAACAGACCTGAGTAGTTTTATTCTAGGTCTGATGACGCGAAGACAGAAATATGATAGGATCAGAGAGCACGTGGTAAGTGTAGTAAACTGGGGAAAGTTAGCAAGACCTGTTTGTTCAGATGCTCCTTTCTTGTGGGTATAGGGAACGAACTTCTTATATGAGGGTATATGATCTGTTTCAGGGAAGAAAGGCAGTGTGGAGGTCAGGGTTACTTCCATACTTCTGCTGTTTTCTCAAAGTCCTTCAGCTTAAAGTATTCAATATGGCAAGATGCCATATTTGGAAGTAGCATGTCGTGAACCTCAATAAAGCCTCCCATCAATGATCTAAGCTTCCACCTCATGAAATTAGAAATAGGCAAACTTAAGCCAAGCTGACGTAAGGCAATAATACAGAAAATGAATCAAGAAAACAGAATAATAAGAGGGAAAAAATCAATGAGGGACTTCCCTGGTGGCACAGTGGATAGGAATCTACCTGCCAATGAAGGAGACATGGGTTCCATCCCTGGTCCGAAATCCCACAAGCTGAGGAGCAACTAAGCCCGTGTACCACAACTACTGAGCCCTCACCTGAGCCCTCGCGCCACAACTACCAAGCCCACAGGCTGCAACT
>NW_011481017.1:2999-6040 GCF_000754665.1 Bison bison bison
AACACATGTATACCTGTGGCGGATTCATTTTGATATTTGGCAAAACTAATACAATTATGTAAAGTTTAAAAATAAAATAAAATTTTAAAAAAAAGAAAAAATAAAAAGAGACAGGGGGAAATGGGAAGTTCATGTGTAATGGGTACAGGGTTTCAGTTTTGCAAAATGAAGACTTCTGGAGATAGATGATAGTGATTGTTCACAGTAATGTAAATGTACTTAATGCCACAGAACTGTACACTTAAAAGTGGTCTAAAGCAAAATTTGTGTTACCGTATCTTTAAATGCAGTTTTAAAATAAATAATTGTTTAAATGAAGCAATGGTTGTTACCAGGAACCCAAAGCAGAATGTTGCCTGCAGGAGGGGGAAGCTGCTTATCCACAACTGCCACAAATGCTTGTCCTGCAGCTATTGGAATTCCAGGTGCCCATGACCCTGACTGACCTGAACTGAGCATCCTGGAGGGGCTGATGCCTCTTAGGGGGAAATCATCCCCTGATCCTCAGCCTCACGGTGCCCAGAAGACATACCCGGTGATCTCTGGTCATCCTAAAGCCTTTGTTCCTGTGACATAGACCAGTCTGTGCAACTCTAAGCCTTACCCGGGACCTAGATAAGTATCTCTTCTCCAAGGTGCCCTGGCTGAGGGAGGCTGACACCAGTCTTCAGCAAGGCTTCTGACCCAGATACACAGCTCCTCACAAATGTCTGTGATCCAAAGCCAGAGCAATAAAGAGAGATTTCCAAACACTTTTAATGGGTAGACTTGAGTCAAAACAGACCAGATGTCAAGGATTTATCTTCTTCCATAAAAATAAAACCTCCCTACATCCCGTCATACCCTGCATCTTCTGTCCTTTGAGTGCCTCTTCACCTATATTTCTGAATCAAACAGTTATTGGGTGACTTGGGGGAAAGAGCAAGCATCAGCCAGTTTTCCCTGGCTTTCGGCTCATTGAAAATACTCCAAAGTTGAAACAGCTTAAGAACTTCTGCTCCCATGGGCCATCTTTTGTCCTTTACAAAAGGTTGTCAAGTCTAGGGAATGCCAGAGTTTGTAAGTCTATGGGCAATACACAACTCCAGTGCTCTGTAAACTCTTCCACTGGGGAGGGAAAAAAATGAATTTTCAAGATTTTGTAGGAATTTGCCAAATATTGGTATCAGAACTCAACAAAGAGATCTTAATTGGATTAGGTATATGTTTATATTTTAAGCATCCATTTATTAAGAAAAAGTGGAGAAATAGATCTTTTTATTGTTTTTTTATTTTTATTTTTGGCCACACCTCAAGGCTTGTGGAATCTTAGATCCCCAACCAGGGATTGAACCCATGCCCCCTGCAGTGGAATCTCAGAGTCCTAACTAGTGGACTTCCAAGGGATTTCCAAAAAGTAGATTTTTCTTTTTGCTCTTTGTATGTTTAAATTTTTTATTGAAGTGAAAAAACAGACTTCAAAAAGATATCTTGGAAATCAGGTAGCTAATACAAAACATTCAATGCAAGACTTGAAAAAACAAGTTGAGCAAATCTTCCAGAAAGTTGAATAAACAGATAAAAGGAGTGAAACAATTTTTAAGTCTTAGTAAAGGTGATCTAGAATTAGATTTTTAAAACTTTTCAGATACCGAAAACAGAGGAAAAGGCAGGGGAAATTCTCAAAGAAATAATGCAAGAATGCCCCTTAGAAATGAAGGCCATGTGTATCTAACACAAATGAATAAACACTTTAGACAAAGAGATGTTACTTAAAATTTCAAAATACTAAGTAAAAATAAATAGTAAATCCTTAAGAGGACAACCCAATAAAATATGTACAAGAAATGTGAACAGACAAGAATACATATGGACAGACTTCCCTGGTAGTCCAGTGATTAAGAATCCGTCTGCCTGCCAATGCAGGAGACATGGGTTTGATCCCTGGTCTGGGAAGATTCCACATGGTGTGGGGCAACTTAGCCCATGCACCACAACTACTGAAGCCTGTGCACCACAAGTAGAGAAATCCCACATGCAGAAACAGAGACCCAGTGCAGCCAAAAATAAAAGAATATATATGGATGAAAAATTAGCACACGAAAATAGGTGCAACATACTGAAATGCAAATTCAAACCCCAAGGAGATGCCACTATAACCCTGCTTTTGTTGTTGTTCTTTTGTCACTAAGTTGTAGAGACTCTTGTGCGACCCCATGGACTGTAGCCCGTCTTCTGTCCATGGGATTTCTCAGGCAAGAATACTGGAGTGGGTTGTCATTTCCTCCTCCAGGGGATCTTCCTAACCCAGGGATCTAACCTGTGTCTCCTGCTTAGCAAGTGGATTCTTTACCACTGAGGCACCAAGGAAGCCCCATATCCCTTTTAGAATGGCTAAAATAAAAAAGACTGACCATCCCAAGAATTAATGAGGATATGAAGCAACCCTCATATATTATTACTGGTGAGAATGCAAAATTGTATAGCCACTTTGAAAAATATTTCATCAGTTTGGCACTAAAGCTGTAATAAATAAACAAACTCCAGATGAATTAAAGAGAAAGGGTTTATGGCATAAGCAGAAAAAAGAAACATGTATGATGAGTGCAAATTAAGACTGAAGACAACAAACGGCTATAATGAGAAGTACACGGGCTTCCCAGGTGGCTCAGTGATAAAGAATCCATCTGTCAATACAGGTTTGATCTCTGGGTTGGAAAGATCCCCTGGAGGAAGAAATGGCAACCCAATCCAGTATTCTTGCTTAGAAAATCCCATGGACACAAGAGCCTGGTGCGCTACAATCCATGGGGTCGCAAAGAGTCAGACACCACTGAGCACATACACATTGAGAGGTACACAGGGGTTCTAAGAGTCCTGGGTTCAAAACTAGCTGCACTGGGATTAGTGATTTGACTTTGAATAAGATATTTCTCTTATCCTCAATTATTTGACCTATAAAATGAGGATAATAGAACAGTGAGATTTTTTTTTTAATGAAAGAGGGATAGTAACAGAGAGATGGAAATGTACTTACAAACAGTACCTAAAGCACACACATC
>NW_011481017.1:6140-6780 GCF_000754665.1 Bison bison bison
GTCTGAGTGATGACGACACTAGATACTTAATCAAGTATATTGGATGATGAGGTTCAGGACACACTACCCCAAAATACGGCACCTTAGCATGTTGAATATTTCAAGTGGAAGGAATTTAACAAACAGCAGGTACAGGCAGGATTTTCTGAACTTTCTCTGAAACAGGTCATAAACTGTCATGTGAGAGGTGCCCTCCCTCTACCCAGAGGAAAGGAGCATCCTTATCTCCAAAGACACAGAGACACTGACAAGAATCTGGACAGACAGGCCTTGATGTTTCCCCTAGTTTATTACACTCGGCTCACATTCTTTTTTATCTTATCACATTTTCCCAGGACTCATCAAATCTAGCATAAAACGCTCAGGTTTATCCACTTCAGATCTTGTAAAATTTATTAAATGAATTAATATGTTTTTCCCTTGTTATCTTTTGTTACAGCAGCCCCAGCCAAGAATTTTGAAGGGTAGAGAAAAAATATATTTTCCCTCCCTACACCATCATTAAACCAGCATTTGCTTATTGGAAATAACATTATATCCAAGATATTGTAGGAAATCTCTCTGTAAATTTCTGTTCTCTTAAATGGGGGTGTGGGGGAAAGGGTGACCTCAGCAGGCCTGGGTTGCTCAATTCCTACAT
>NW_011481017.1:9130-10904 GCF_000754665.1 Bison bison bison
GTCTGCCTGCAATGCGGGAGACCCAGGTTTGATCCCCAGGTCGGGAAGATCCCCTGGAGAAGGAAATGGCAACCCACTCCCATACTCTTGTCTGGAGAATCCCATGGACGGAGGAGCCTGGTGGGCTACAGTCCTTGGGGTCGTAAAGTCGGACACAACTGAGCGACTTCACTCACTCACATCAAATTATAACTTGACACCATCAGTTCTGTACTCAACACTTCCAGAGCTACTCTGAGAAAAGAGCAAGGGTTTTGAACTTAGAACTTGAACCCCCCAAATATGCCCGTTACTGCAGTCAAGACATAACTCAGTTTTGTGAAAACAAACTCTTTGTGAGGCTGAGGTCATACATGTGAAGAACCTAGCACACATACATACTCTGTAAATTTGAGTTTTTATAGTAACTCCTATTATCATTAGATAAAAAGAACTCAGTAAATGAAGCTGTGGTCATAATTGTTTACAGCTCCAGGGCAGCTCAGCTGGTAAAGAATCCGCCAGCAATGTAGGAAACCCCGGATCAATTCCTGGGTTGGACAGATCCGCTGCAGAAGGGATAGGCTACCCACTCTAGTTTTCTTGGGCTTCCCTGATGGCTCAGCTGGTAAAGAATCTGCTTGCAGTTCAGGAGACCTGGGTTCAACCCCGGGGTTGGGAAGATCTCTTGGAGAAGGAAATCGCTACCCACTCCAGTATTCTAACCTGGAGAATTCCATGGACTGTATAGTCCATGGGGTCGCATTAGAGTCGGACATGACTGAGCAACTTTCACTTTCCAGGGTTTGTCAGCCATTTGTGACCAGACAGCACAGATCAAAATCAAGAACAGTGACTTTTAATTTTCTGTGTACTGAAGATTGTATCAGCATAGAAACAGGAGCAGGTATTTTTCAGAGCAACATCATCATTAGAGGTATTTGGCAGGGAAGATGGGCACCTCACAAAATTTGAAGGGATAGGTACTCAGTCTTGCAGCTCTAGAGAATTTCGAGGTTTTACATCCCAACTCATTGTATGAAGCTAGCGTTAACTTTGATACCAAAGTCTAAGAATACATGAAATAAAAGCATATGGTAGGTCACTCATGAGGACACACATAATCCTAAACAAATTAGGACATAGATTACTCATGACAAAATTGGTTTATCTTAGGAATATAAAATTGGCTTAAACATAGAAACCTATCAATGTAATTCAACCTATTATCATATTAATAGAGGGAAGTGATCATCTCAATAGATGCACTTTTAAGTGTTTGATGAAATTCAACATATAATCAAGATGACTACTCTAAGCAAAGTAATTATAAAATAGAATGACTCTGATAAAGTATCTACCAAAAAAAGCAGTTACATATCATGGGGAAATACTGAAAATTTTCCATTTCTCATCAGGGATAAAACAAGGATGTACACTATCACCAGTTCTATACATCATTTTACTAGGTGGGTCTACCTAATGCCATGAGAAATGGAAATAAAAGCTATAATGCTTAAAATGACAGGAACAAAATTATTACTATTCAAAGATGATATAATTATGTAAATAACCCTGTGTACGAGACAGCAAAAGAGACACTGATGTATAGAACAGTCTTATGGACTCTGTTGCAGAGGGAGGGGGTGGGAAGATTTGGGAGAATGGCATTGAAACATGTATAATATCATGTAAGAAACGAGTTGCCAGTCCGGGTTCGATGCACGATACTGGATGCTTGGCGCTAGTGCACTGGGACGACCCAGAGGGATGGTATGGGGAGGGAGGAGGGGGG
>NW_011481018.1:0-562 GCF_000754665.1 Bison bison bison
ACAAAAAAGATCTTCACGACCCAGATAATCACGATGGTGTGATCACTGACCTAGAGCCAGACATCCTGGAATGTGAAGTCAAGTGGGCCTTAGAAAGCATCACTACGAACAAAGTTAGTGAAGGTGATGGAATTCCAGTTGAGCTATTTCAAATCCTGGAAGTTGATGCTATGAAAGTGCTGCAGTCAATATGTCAGCAAATTTGGACAACTCAGCAGTGGCCACAGGACTGGAAAAGGTCAGTTTTCATTCCAATCCCAAATAAAGACAATGCCAAAGAATGCTCAAACTACTGCACAATTGCACTCATCTCACACACTAGTAAAGTAATGCTCAAAATTCTCCAAGCCATGCTTGGATGAAAGTAATATTCAAAATTCTCCAAGCCAGCCTCTTGATAAAAGTGAAAGAGGAGAGTGAAAATGTTGGCTTAAAGCTCAACATTCAAAAAACTAAGATCATGGCATCTGGTCCCATCATTTCATGGGTAATAGATGGGTAAACAGTGGAAATGCTGTCAGACTGTATTTTGGGGGCTCCAAAATCACTGCAGATGGTGATT
>NW_011481018.1:3736-6469 GCF_000754665.1 Bison bison bison
GCTCGCTGGCCCACAACTTAATTACTGAATATCTGAATCAACAAAGCTTTCAGATGTAGGTCTGGCCTAATGGTGCATCTATTAGAGACCATCGCCTCCACTCGGCCCCTAAACGAAATGTCTGGGGGATACCAGGCCACTGCCAGTGCTGTGCCCAGTGACCTCTCATAAACAAACATGCCAGTTCCCACGGTTTATTTTCCAGCCAGCAATAGGCATTATTGTTTAGATCCAGAGCTAAATGAAATGAAAGACTCCAGGGTGGCAGATACTGTAAAGCTTCTGGTGGAAGCATGCTCTCCAAGGAAATTAATGCCACAGTCATTTTGGTTTAGAATCTGCAGCTGGAGTCCAGTTATCCAGATGGGAAGATTCCAGAGCCACAGAAAGGGGAGAGTTCCTTTCCCAAACTGGTGAAGAAAATATGTTGGGAGAAGTCTAGGGAAATAAGCAAGGAGTGAAGTAGAGTCACAATGTTGAATCTATAGGTCAGTGGTCCCGGAAGTTCACCTGGATCTAACTACGGAGTCTGGAGTCTACCACTGGGCCTGTCAGGCTTCCCAGGTGGCTCAGAGGTAAAGAATCCGCCTACTAATGCAGGAGATGCAGGTTTGATCCTTGGGTCATGAAGATCCCCTAGAAAATGAAATAACCCACTCCAGTATCCTTGTCTTGGAAACCCCATGGACAGAGAAGCCTGGTGGGCTACAGTCTATGGGGTTGCAAAGAATCAGACATGACTGAGACTAAGTACCCACGTACGAACTGGGTCTGTCATTTAGGGACATCTCTTATTTCCTCCTTGTGAATTCCCCACTGTGGGTGTGGGTGTGTGTGTGGTTTGCCTGGATTCCAAGTGGAGCACCTTGCCTCTCCCTCCTCAACCATTATCATCAACCATGATGCCTGCCTGGCAATGACTTTGAGATTTGGAAAATACTAGGTTGGGGATGGGGTGTTTGGGGAGTGTTTTGAGATTTAAAGAATCGTGGTCTATGCACAATTGTTATTAATCACTAGAGACGGCTATGCCTGTTTCCTTGCCTGCAAGTTTAAATAAATGCAACATACCATTTTCAAGAAATTATAATAAAGTTGGGTTCCCCCAGATGATTTTAGAACACTAGGCAAAGGCCTAATTGCCAATACCGAGCAGAAATGTCCAGGACCTGGTGGGTGTCCAGCCCCATAGAAGTGGGTCGAGGAGGGTGAGAACTGCTGAGCCCCAAGATCTTTGTGTGTGTGTGTGTGGCTGGAGCCAGAAGACACAGTAGAAAGCAGAGCAAAACAAAGCTATAAATAAACCTCAAAACCTTCCCTGTTTTTGTTTTTTTGGTTGTTTTTGTGGGGTTTTGTTTCGTTTTTGCCTAAAGCCTGCCATCAGCTGTGAGGCAGCAGGACTTGTGTGGGCTAGTGGATTGAATGTCATATGTGAAATTCCTCCAGGACCCTCCCTCATCTAGTGCACCATAGAGTCCTAAGCAATATTAGGGAGCAGGAAAGGTTTGCAGAGAAGCCTAGAGCTTCTTCTGTTTGTTGAGAGCAGCCTGCCCACCGGGGTGAAATTCCACTTGTGCCTCCTCTCCCCGTCACTCTGCCCAACTCATGATCAGGTTCAAAAATGACATTTTAGAGCGCAGACCACCTTTTGCTTTGCAGCTCAGCTGCAGGCATCTGAAGCCCAAGGGGAGAGTCCTCATTCCCCCTGGAATCTGCTTCTTGACAGTATTCTCACTGAATGAGGGGAAAAGCAGGTCATAAGAAAAAGAGCCCTGTTATCTCCTAGTGTGCACACTCTTAGTCTGGTGTGGCACTGAATTATTTTGCACCGAAGTCAGATGTTATGGGAGTTCTTTTCTCCTGCAATAAACAGGCATAGGGTTGAGGGATATGAGGCCAAGTGCAGCCCAGAATCTGAAAACGATTAGTTAATCAAGGTTGTTTTTCTTTTTTTGAAAAACACCTTTTAGGTGAAGGTGTTGTTATGGCTGTGATCTTATTTTGCAACTGAATCCCATCTTTTATAATCAGCACATACATTTTTTTTTGACAAGTTTGGTCATTCGCTTAGAGAAATAAATGAACTCAGTATATGACCTCAAAGGGTTTTCTTTGCCCAGCAACGTGCTGGCAACTGGTGTTACCCTGAGTAGGTCGCACCGTGCGTAGCTTGTTGACTGAATACACAATTGCATCCAAACGTTGGGGCAATATATCATCTCCTTTGGAGGAGCACAGCAATTTCAGTAATGTTGTGTGAGGCAAGGAACTAGCAGTGGGCCCCATTGATGCATATATTCAGCAGCAGGTTAAAATCCCAAGGGAGCATCAATTACCAAGTTAAATGAAGTTTCTTTTCAAAGCTGAAGATTGCAAAGCAGTGGGATAATGCCACACGCCTTCGAAGGAAACTGGTGTTAATTGATCAACCTGTGGTCCTTGAAACCAAATAAGCTCTGTTCTCATTCTGCCTGAACTTTTCCACATCTTATCTTGCAGCGGGGAACCTAATTCTACATGAGCCCAAGAATGTAAGAGAGGGCATGTCATAGAATGGCATGGCCACATCAGTGGCACTCCTTCTAGGGACCTAATGCTAACAAGAGGCTTCGTGTAAATCCTCTAACTACTCTAGTTCAAAATGAGGGATTTGTTTGGGTAATTATCATGCCCCATGCTCTGGCTGCTGCTGCTGCTGCTGCTAAGTCGCGTCAGTTGTGTCTGACTCTGTGC
>NW_011481018.1:8692-9673 GCF_000754665.1 Bison bison bison
CTGAGGTGGAGCTGATGTAATAATTGAAATAAAGTGCACAATCAATGTAATGCACTTGAATCATCCCCAAACCTTCCCCCGCACCCCTGATCTGTGGAAAAATTCTCTTCCACGAAACTGGTCCATGGTGCCAGAAAGGTGGGGGACCTCTGGTTTAAGCCATTAGATTCAGAGATGGTTGGTGATGCAGCCATAGCTAACTGATACAATGCCCTTTCTCTTAAAGGCACTTGCAGTGCCAGGATGGTTGAACATTATTCACCGCTTTGTTTTCCATTATTCTTTGCTGCCATTTCTTGCATGTTTCACTTACGTGGATAGGCTGAATCTTTTCTAAGAAATAGAATCTTTATAGTTTTGTTCTGTGTTTTTTTTTTTGCCAGTAGCTGTAGGAGGGTCACCCCGCCCCTACTACACCTGCTGTGGCAGTCACTATGGCTTGGCTCTCTCTTTGTCCATTCACAATCCCCTTCTCCTTTGCTTTTCTCTGCTACGAAGACTTGTGGCCAAATACTCCCTTTCTCGGTCTCTCTTATAGCCTGGGGCAGCTGTGGGACCCAGCTGTGGCCAGTGAACCCCAAGGAGAATTCTGCAGCAGAGGTCTTTTAGAAAGCTTTGCTTTCCTGTGTATTTCTATAGAGATGACAGAGCCCGTGGCATCATTTTAACATTTATGTAGTGTAGCCATGATGCAGGTTGTATTATACTCATTGTTGGGATGAAACACCTAGAAGTTCAAAGCACCAAGTAGCTCAAAGTCTCAAAGCTGTTAAAGGGATTTGAATTCCAGTGTCCTGGCTCTGGGCCCCTTGCACTCCCTTAAAGGGAAGGTTTGGATGGTTCTAGAACTGGAGGGGAAGGTAGGAATGCGTCATTGACTACAGAACTGAAAACGGTACCCCCACTGGCTCCTGTATTTTTATAGCATTTATTTCCTTTTCATAGCAACTCAGTTTTCAGTGTAGGTCATTCACCAGAAAA
>NW_011481018.1:9773-11182 GCF_000754665.1 Bison bison bison
GTTGGGGTGTCTGCATACCAAGTAAATGACACACTTATCTCTGAAACAGTGTGAGCTCAAGGACGTGGTCCCTGTGGTCCTCATTTGTACTGTGAAGTTACAGGGATAGCTGAGGAGCTCAGCAGATGCTAGCAGGGCATGACCAATTCTTCTTGGTTTGTGATTGTTTCATAGAGACTCCATCTTAGCAGTAGGAGACTCATTTCATGTTCTTTGGACAGCTAAGTTATGAGCAGTCTCTTGCTTTCATTCTCATCTCTCAGCTTTACTTTATTGTGCCTTATAATGGACTCTACTCCATCTGGGCCAAGAGAGTTTCTTAGCTTCTATGGAGGTAAAATATACTCACCATAAAAGTTGTCCTTGAAGGAGGAATGTCAGCGATGCCCAGTTCCTCGGGCAATATTTAACTTCTTTTGCAATGATCAGTCAGCCATAGCTTTACCTGTGGTACCCAATAATTCAGAATAAGAAGCTCCCATTTAGGTGGTGTGGGATTCGGTTGGTGCTCACATCTGGTTTCTCTCCATGTGGGGGAATATGTAGCTATCTGAACATAGGAAAATTAATGTAGTCTAGAGTCACATTTTACATTTACTCAAATATTTATTTGAACTCATAAAAAGTTTATTGACATAATTTAGAAGGTGAAGAACTCAAATACATTGCAAATATTGACCAAAATAGTGTGGGAAGTAGCTTAGAGAACTTTCCATCAAAATCATTGTTATGCATATCATTGTATCCTTCTCTATAAAATCATATCCCTTCTCAAAACCACACCTTCCAAGTGGTAAATTCTGGAACCGATTTGCTCTGCAAGTTGCCAAATGTGAAAATAAAGTAAGTAGTGCAGCCAACTAGAAGGAAGAGATATAAATGTACAAACAGGACATTTCTGCTAGAGTCTTAGGCATTCAGGAGGTACATAATCTTCATACAAATATATAAAACTTTTTATTGAGCCATTTTTGTTTGAATCCATTCTCTTACTCTTCAATTCTTCACATCAAGCCTGCAAAGGAAAAAGCAAAGGACCTGTTAGTGCCCGTGAGATATTTTAGGGACAGCTTGTAAATCAATATGATAGGGACAGGTCGAAATTGAAAACCTCATTTTCACTTGAAAACTTTACCTCTTGAGTCCGTGAAGGTAAAGTGAACTATGAATAGAAGCTGTGACCATCAGTTCTGGCTCTAGGGATTTGAGTGATTCCAAACTAAATGAGGATGACTTCCTTCTGAAGCTCTAGAGTATAAAGTCGACATTAGATCCATCCTCATATCACCGTGAGGAGGATGGGATTCCTCATGCCTGAGCTTGGCCATGTGACTTGCTTCAGTCAAGAGAATGACACAAAAGTGCGCTGGTTCTGAGCCTGCGCCTTGAGAGGGATCACATGTTTTGAT
>NW_011481018.1:12677-14292 GCF_000754665.1 Bison bison bison
TCACTGACATTTTGTTTTGTTTGTTTTCATAGTAACGATGGTAGCGAGTGGTCCATAGTCTCAGTATTCAATTTGAAAACCTGGATATTGGTATACCATCAAGCAAAAGTATAGCTATAAAGCTTTGCAATCTTCCAAAATAGTAAACCTATTTTCAAAGATGGATGAAACTTGAGTTTTCTTATTCCTCCTCATTTTAGAAATTAGGAAATTGAACTCCAGAGGGCTTGAATCACTTGTCCAAGGTCATGTAGCTAGTTAATGGCTGGTCCAAGATTAAATGCTTGTCCGGAGCTCCTAGCCCCTACAATCAGTCTGTACATGTTGATGGTATTAGAGGCACCTCAAATGAATAGCTGATATGTATAAGTGTACCTGTAGTGTAAAAATAATTTGACTTAACATTCTAGTACTTGTCCTAATGAATACCTAATTTTCATTTTAAAAAATATTTTTGCCTTCTCTGAATTTAGTAGTGTTAATATTTTCATTGATTAAAATGCACAAATCATAAGTGAACAACTTAATGAATTTTTTCCATATGTATATACCCATGTATGGCTGTTATTTTTGCGTAGCTCTTAAGTACTACCATATATGCTTGTATATCATTAAGGTTTTGTTCATTTGTTTGAGAAATATTAGTTCCAAGAGACAATAAAGCAAGTTTCACCTTTGAAAGAAAGGGAAGGAAGGGGGAAAAAAACTTCCCATGGTCAGAAAAATTGAGATTACTGGATCAAACACAGATAAACCATTTTCTTAGTGTTAGGGCACCTTGGAGCTTTAAATGTACAAATATATATTACATATTATTTGGTATGAAGATGATATCGTGTAGCATTTCAGAATTTGATTACTGAATCATTTGTCCAGTTTTCTACTGTTTGTATTCTTTTTTTATTTATCATTCATTATGTCACAGCTGGTGGCTTCCCTGTGGCTTAGACACTAAAGAATCTGCCTGCAATGCAGGTTTGATCACTGGATTGGGAAGATCCCCTGGAGAAGGGAATGGCAACCCACTCCAATATTCTTGCCTGGAGAATCCCATGGACAGAGGAGCCTGGCGGGATACAGTCCATGGGGTTACAAAGAGTCTGACACAACTGAGCAACTGACACTTTCACATCACAGATAGTATGTGTACTATTCCATCAGGTGGGTATACAAGAGCTGACTTAACCATAATCCTATTATTGGACACTTAGGTTCTTAATGAATTTTGCTATCTTAAGTAAGCAAAACTTTTGCCACATATTCTCTTTAGGATGGCTTCCATCAAGGTCTAATTGGGTTGGAGGACATAATAATCCACAATGGCTGGAACTTTCTTCATTTACTAAGGCCCACACCCTCGTCACCTAGGCTGGCATAGCACTTGCTCTACGGAAGACTATCTGTTGAGGATATGAACAAGCCCCTGTTTCATGATCATTTTCCCATTACTTATTGTGAATATTACAAGTAACTTTTTTCATTGAATATCCCTTTAATTACTAATGAGGTTCTCATTTTCTCATGGCTTCTCTATTAATTCTGCATCTGCTTTTGTGAATTGTGAGTTCAGTTCCTTTATTTATTTATTAAGGTATTAATATTTTGCTTCCCAATT
>NW_011481018.1:14392-15970 GCF_000754665.1 Bison bison bison
CTCATCTACAAAGTGAGCCTGGGTCTTCCTTGTAGAAGGAGCTGGCAGGAGGCAGCAGACAGAGCAGAAGAGTCACTGGAGTTGTCATTCTACAGACCACCCTGCCCTCCCTCAGCTTCTCCTCTCCTTCCCCGGCCCCAGTAGAATCTGAGAGGGCCCAGCGGCCCTGGACACAGGACATTGCTGATGGCCAAGGTCACAATGGTCCTTCCAGGAGTGCAGGGCCCCCAGAGGACCAGTGTCTCCATCCTTGGCCTGGTGGGACTCCGAGTGTTCTCAGAATGCCTTTATGTGACCAGAATCCAAGAATTCAGAGACCTGGGTCAGGGCTCACATTTAAAATTGAGAACAATGGGAAGGGATCCAGAGCTAAAATTGCCCCTTCTGTAAAGCACACTTGTTTGTCGGGGTGCTGGAATGCAAGGGTGTTGGGCGGTATCCCGGGCCACACTGCTTTGCTGCCTAGACCACAGCTGTCAGCTATTCTCCTGTGTCCTGTTCTCCTGCCGGGGACATGGGTGAGAACGATGGGGAATGCAAGGCCCCCTGTGGGAAACGTCACTCTCCAGATACCCGGCATCCCTTTTCTACCCTAAGCAAAAAAGTTCACACTGAGAAAAGCACACCTTGGCTGTGGCAGGGGTGATACCCCAGACAGCTCCCATGTGTCACTCTTAAGTCCAGGCTGAGGGCATGTGATGTTTACGCCTTGCCATGACCCATTTATAGCTGTGTTACTCATACTTGCCACGGCCCCACATACATCATTTAGGAAATGGAGTCCACTCAACACCACTCTGCATTTGGTCCTTTACCCAGACACCTGGGGGCGGTGCAATGATAACTTCCTCCTGCGTGGTGCTAAATCATAGAGCCATAAACACAGTGACACTCAAATGTCGTCAAGAGAAAGGCCGTGCCTCATGTTCCACCCAGTTCCATATGGAGTGGCCGACCAGGCTCCCGGAGCACACTGGTTGAAGCTTTGGAGTTTGTTAGAGGGCATTGGTGGAGTCCTCTCGAGTTTACAAAGCACATTCATGTGCGTTGCCCCACGTGACCATCGTGACCACACAGAGATGAAGGCGGTGCCGGCTACAAGCACGACTCTTAGTGCCCCTCCACACCAAGGTCAAGGACAAAGGAAGCACACTGTGTGAAACTGCACCAGGGCCACTCCAAACCCAGAACTTTATCTCCACCAGCCACTCATAAAGTAAAAGAAACAAAACTCTCGGTAAAAACTTTTTCCTTAAACTGCAAAATAGCCACGCCAATTGGCTTTGGTACATCACGAAGCCTTTGGTGGCTAAAGTAAAAACTGAAATGTTTCTACTAATTACTAGTTAAAAAAAAAAAAAAACAAGGGAGATGAGAAAGACACAAAGAGCAGGACATTTGGGGATTTGGGGGGTGTGATTCTACACCTAAAATCCAGTCAAGCAGTGTACATGCTGGGTGTGAAGAATTTGAGTGATGCTAAGAAGGCAAAGTACATGTCCAGGTGAAATTCATTAAAAATAAGTTCAAAAAGGTGTTTTTTTTTTTTTTTAATCCTATTATACTGAGAGTTTGTTG
>NW_011481018.1:18026-18586 GCF_000754665.1 Bison bison bison
AGAAGGACCGGGGCAATCAGTGGATAACTGGACTCTGGGGAAAGAATGAATGAGAAGAAATCATAGACTAATAATGGGTCAAGAATTTTTAGGTCACTTTACAATGTTAATCTTAGGTGAAGGTTTGCATTCCTTTTTGAGACCACTTTCAGTGATCAATTGATGTTTCTTTTGGAGGAGACTGTACTTAAACAGTCTTAAAGGTGGAAACCAGATGCCTGGTTTTATTTTGGTTATATTGTATGCCAGAAAATGTATTAGGTTGGCACTGTGGACACACCAATGGGTAGGTTATACCCCTTCATGGCACTGATCATCTAGAAGGAAAATCAGACAATAAAGTAAGTGATGGCAATCCATTCCTCCATGGTGACGGGTGCAGCCATGAGGGGACCAACACAGAAAACTGTGGATGCTTTATCAGTTTGAGGGGCTATGGAAAGGCTTTTCCCAAATCGTATTTAAACTGAGACCTGAATGATGGGTAAGAGTTAGCCTGCTCATGGGAAGGGAAAGAGAGAGAAATTGGAAAATAATACTCTGAGCATGTATAAAAGCCT
>NW_011481018.1:18686-19999 GCF_000754665.1 Bison bison bison
GGAGCAGTGAGGAGCCACTAAGGGCTGTTTGTCAGGACGGCCTGTTTATCGCTTTGTGTTTTTACTTTTTTAAAAAAATCCTGTTTGCTGCAGGGCTCTGGTGATGAAAAACCAGGGAGAAAAGGCTTTAGGGAATGAAAGGCACAGGTCACTCTGAGAGCTGTGGGCCACTAATGCTCTGATTGCTCAGAGAGGTCACGTGCATGGCAGCAACAAGCATGGTGGGTGAATGGAGTTCACAAACCTTCTTTCAAGGTAACAACAAGGGTCAGACATCTAAGAAACTCACAGCACTTGTCCAAGTGCTGAAACATCTCCACTCCAGTCTCAGACTCCAGCAGGGGCTTAGGAAGGTTCCCAAGGGCCTCCCACTTTACTCAGAGAACAAAGTATGAGACAAATCACAAATGACCACAGACTGCCGGCCAGGCTCTCACCTGTCAGTGCCCAGTAGTTTGTGGGCTAGGAAGAATCTGAGCTTCAATAAAGCAGAAATGGACAGTCTTCCGATCTCATGGCTTAATTTATTGAACAGGAAATAAGCCTTGGGAGGGAAACAGACTTGTTCCTAATGATTTAACCATTAATACAGCCCTGCTATAAATGGAACTCAGAAGAAAAGGTGGCTTGTCAGAGGGTGAAAGAGTGGACCCCATTAGACAAAATAGGTCAGGCAGAGAGAAAGTCGTCCTGTCTCCTGACTAGTTATGTTGATCAGAGATGACAGGTCTTGTTGTTTTTTAACTGTTAGAAAAGGGAGAGAGATTATAGAAGTGGTTTCTTTCTGGTTGCTGTCCTTTTTAGAAGATGGCTGTTTCAAAGAGGACCCTGAAAACAAAGGAGCTGATGGTATTTATCGCAGTTTCGAGTTTTGTGCTTAAAAATGTGTGTGTGTGTGTTTTCAGAAACAAATTTTTATAGAAGAAAAATTCTGTGTTTCTTCTAGGGAGTCTTCTCTGGTTGATCACTGCCTTTCTTCTTGGACTAATGAGACAGTAACTTCTAAGGAGGATCACCCTTCCATCAGTCTGATTTCTGGTGTTACTCTCTGCTTTTTTCCTGTTTTTGTTTTCACCCTCCCAAATCGAAAGAGAATAGGAACACGATCACAATATGAGAACAAACCGAGGAGAGGGAGCAGTACACAAGCTGATTTATCCCTTCAACCTTGACTTTTTAGCTTACTTCTGAATTTGCCCTACCTAAGAGTTTCTGCTTTCTCCTCCCTCCCTTTGGAGCGCCTGCTGCCTAATGACTCAGGGAAGTGAAGAGAGACCTTTCCCTAGTGCTCAGAGTTTGTGCTTTGCTTGTAT
>NW_011481019.1:0-850 GCF_000754665.1 Bison bison bison
TGCTATTCTTTGGAACTCTGCATTCAGATGCTTATATCTTTCCTTTTCTCCTGTGCTTTTTGCTTCTCTTCTTTTCACAGCTATTTGTAAGGCCTCCCCAGACTGCCATTTTGCTTTTTTTCATTTCTTTTCCATGGGGATGGTCTTGATCCCTGTGTCCTGTACAATGTCACAAACCTCAGTCCATAGTTCATCAGGCACTCTATCAGATGTAGTCCCTTATATCTATTTCTCACTTCCACTGTATAATCATAAGGGATTTGATTAGATCATACCTGAATGGTCTAGTGGTTTTCCCTACTTTCTTCAATTTAAGTCTGAATTTGGTAATAAGGAGTTCATGATCTGAGCCACAGTCAGCTCCTGGTCTTGTTTTTGCTGACTGTATAGAGCTTCTCCATCTTTGGCTGCAAAGAATATAACCAATCTGATTTCAGTGTTGACCATCTGGTAATGTCCATGTGTAGAGTCTTCTCTTGTGTTGTTGGAAGACGGTGTTTGCTATGACCAGTGCATTTTCTTGGCAAAACTCTACTAGTCTTTGCCTTGCTTCATTCCATATTCCAAGGCCAAATTTGCCTGTTACTCCAGGTGTTTCTTGACTTCCTACTTTTGCATTCCAGTCCCCTATAATGAAAAGGACATCTTTTTTGGGTGTTAGTTCTAAAACATCTTGTAGGTCTTCATAGAACCGTTCAACTTCAGCTTCTTCAGCATTACTGGTTGGGGCATAGACTTGGATTACTGTGATATTGAATGGTTTGTCTTGGAAACGAACAGAGATCATTCTGTCGTTTTTGAGATTGCATCCAAGTACTGCATTTTGGACTCTTCTGTTGACCATGATGGC
>NW_011481019.1:1234-3847 GCF_000754665.1 Bison bison bison
TCTGTCACATCTCTCCACCATGACCCGCCCATCTTGGGTTGCCCCACAGGCATGGCTTAGTTTCATTGAGTTAGACAAGGCTGTGGTCCTAGTATGATTAGATTGACTAGTTTTCTGTGAGTATGTTTTCAGTGTGTCTGCCCTCTGATGCCCTCTTGCAACACCTACCTTCTTACTTGGGTTTCTCTTACCTTGGGCGTGGGGTATCTCTTCACGGCTGCTCCAGCAAAGCACAGCCACTGCTCCTTACCGTGGACGAGGGGTATCTCCTCACCGCCGCCCTTCCTGACCTTCAACGTGGGATAGCTCCTCTAGGCCCTCCTGTGCCCCCACAGCCACCGCTCCTTGGACATCAGCCTATCAGGTTCTTACCACCACCCAACCTGTGATCAGTGTGTGAATTTACACAGATCACCTGACCTCTCTGTACCTAGGATGTCCTTATCTTTGCAATAAATCAGTGCCAGTGCCTACCCCATGCAGTTATGTACATCAAACAACTGGCAGAATGGGCCTCCAGGGAGTTGGCAATAAGAATGGTGTGCTCCTCTCAGTCTATAGTTGGAATCCTGGGTGCTTCTTTTTACCTTAATTTCTTCCTATACTACATTGAATGTGAGTTGAGGTTCACAGATTTGACCTTCAGGCACAGGACTGTAGTCGCTTTTTGATCATTCCCTTTAAAGGCATCTCCGTGACAATGGCAGCCTTTAACTGAAGCTTGTCTTCAGGGATTTAGCCATGCAAATGTGTTCTCTATGCCCCCAGAGCTGGCAGGGTGTGTCCATTGGCCCTCCTGGCCCCTTAAGTGTCTCCAGCCACCAGGATCAGCCCCAGGAAATCCAGGCGGGTGGAACTTAAAGCAAAAGCTTCCATGTGGTCCAGAGGTTAAGACTGTGCTCCCAATCCATGGGATCTAGGTCCCTGGTCAGGGAACTAGAAGCCGCGTGCGATTACTGAGTATTTACATACCATAACTAAGAGTTTACATGCCATTAACTAAGACATGGTGTAGCCAAAAAAATAAATAAGATGAAATAAATAAAATCTTCTTTAAAAAACAGCTCCTGAGCTAATCGGGGTGTCCACTTTACACTACTGGACAGTATGTAACTACTTTCTCGAAGTTTCTATATGAAGACTATGTCTACTGTTCATTATATTTCCTGGTCTTTAGGAGAGGATTGTGTGGTCAGAAGTCAAATCTCTGTGTAAACATTATTTTCCCCATGGATATGATGCCAAATGGAGCAACACATCAACATAAAGCATGAAGACTTAGGATACTGCTCTGCTGAATTTTATGACAAAATCAGCGATTCACTGTATGCAGCAGTGTTACTATTCTCTGATGTTTCATTGTTGGAGTTATGATCGGGGCTTACAGCTCCCCGCCTTCACAGACACTGGCAGCAAATGAGACACATTCACAGAAACAGCCGTTCCAAAGTTCCTTCCACACTTTTTGATAATACATATGTTTTTAAAAATTAAAGACATGTTCGCAGTTTATAAGTGGGTAGCTCAGTGAGATTTCAGGAATGATTGCAGCTCTAGAGACCACAACTAGATCAAGAAACAGAATGTTCTCAGTTCCCATGAAACTCTCTTGTGCCCTTTCTAACTCACTGTTTCCAAGGCTATAGCTTTGTTGGGTATACTTGTAGCCCTGGATTATTGGGTATATAACTATTATGACATTTAATATTAGATCACATTGCATCTCTTGGCCTTCACATGAAAAGAATCATACCACATCTTTCTTTTGGACTTTTCCCCTCCATTCCATCTTTGTGACTTTTTCTGTATTGTTTTCTATTATTTTTGTTTTTCCATTATCATTGCTATATAGGACTTCACTGTATGACTATCAAAGGATTACTTGATTATTCAATTGTTAATGGGCAGCTGGGTATTAAGAGTTAGAGGCTACTACAAGCAATGATTAGGGCCTGCATATAAATTCTATTAATATAACTACTCTTTGGGTGATACATGTACAAAATCCTGTTAAGTATACTCATAGGAGTGGATTTCTTAGAACAGGATTATGTCTGATCTGCTAGGTAGATATCACAGTTTTCCAAAATGTTTGTACCAATTTGAACACCCACCATCAGTGTATGAGATTCTTGGTTGATCCACAGCTATGCCAAAACTTGATATTTTGGTCATTTCTATTTCAGTTCTTGATGGTATTTGATGACATATAAGTAGTGGTTATATTTTAATTGTCCTGATTACCAAGGATGTGGAATATTTTTCCACATGTCTTATCCACTGAATAACTTCCTTCTCGAAGTTTCTGTTTGAAGACTCTGTACACTGTTTATTCTATTTTATGGTTTTTAGGACAGGCTTGTGATTCTAAGTTGTATCTGTGTGTGTGTGTGTGTGTGTGTATGATGAGAACCATAATTTTTATGTGTGCAAAAGTTGTTTCACCATATGGTTTATATAGCCTGTGCTCTTTAGTGTATATATATATTTTAAAATATTTATTTATTTATTTAGCTGCACTGGGTCTTAGTTGCATTAAGTGGAAGCTTTGTTGTATCACAGAGGATCTTTTGTTGTGGTGCAAAGACTCTCTAGTTGGAGATCCCTGGCTTA
>NW_011481019.1:5257-14719 GCF_000754665.1 Bison bison bison
GGCCAGTGGCTCCATGATTCTCACCCTGTACAGACACAGTCAGCGAGTCCAGTATATTCACAAGGCTAGTGTGTCTCCCAGACCCTCTGCTGAGTCCAGAGCCACCCAAAGCATCCTACTCTTGGTGAGCACCTTCATGTGTTTCCACACCCTGTCCTGCATCTTTAACATTACTCTTGCTCTTTTTCATAATCCCAGTTGGTGGTTGGTGTATACAACTGGCCTGATTTCTGTGTGTTTTCCCTTTATCAGTCCCTTTCTGCTCATGAGCCGTGACTCCATTGTATCCAGTCTCTGCTTTCTGTACATGAAGAACTCAGTATCACCTAATCTTATCAGAAAAACATAAATTGTATGTTTTTAAAATTTTATCAAGTTATACTTGATTTCTCATGTGTTAGTTCCAGGTGTATAGCGAGGTGAATCAGTTATACACAGATATGTATATCTACTCTTTTTAGATTCTTTTCCCATATAGGCCATTTAGAGGATTGAGTAGAGTTCCCTGTGCTATAAAGTAGGTCCCTTCTTTTTTGTTGTAAACCAGGCCTCGGGGCATATGGAACTTGGTTCCCCGACCAGGGATTGAACCCCTTCTCCCTACCTAGATAGGACTTCATTTTAACCACTGGACCATCTAAGAAGTCCCCACTAGATCCTTATTAAAGTGAAATCGCTCAGTCATGTCCGACTTTTTGCCACCCCATGGACTGAAGTTGACCAGGCTACTCCGTCCATGGAATTTTCCAGGCAAGAGTACTGGAGTGGGTTGTCATTTCCTTCTCCAGGGGATCTTCCTGACCCAGGGATCAAACCTGGGTCTCCCACATTGCAGGCAGACAGTTTATGATCTGAGCCACCTGGGAAGCCCTTATTAGTTACCTATTTTATATTTAGTAGTGTATGTTTAGGGCTTCCTTGGTGACTTGGTGATGAAGAATCTGGCTGCCAATGCAGGAGACTCCAGTTCGATTCCTGGGTCAGGAAGATCCCACATGCCACAGGGCAACTAAGCCCATGCACCACAAGTACTGAGCCTGTGTGCCTAGAGCCTGTGCTCTGCAAGGGAGGCTATTGCAGTGAGGAGCCCACGCTCACCACAACTAGAGAAAGTCTGCACGCAACAAAGAAGACCCAGCACAGCCTAAATAAATAAATAAAATTCCACTTCTGATCCTTTAGTGTATAAAGGGTAAAGGTTTTCCAGGCATATTTTATATGCCTAAGATATTTGCACCATAGGCTCAAATGTAGAAACAATCCATGAGCAAGTTCTTACTCCAGTTTAAATGAGGGCTTTTTCATTGCTGTTTTTTGTTTTGTTTTTTAATTAAGATATTAAAAAACATTGAAGTATATGTTATTTTAGTTTCAGGTGTAGACACCAAAGTGATTCAGTTATATATATATATTTTCTTTTTCAGATTCTTTTCCCTTATATGTTTTTTCAAAATATTGAGTGCAATTCCCTGTGCTGTTGATTACCTGTTTTATATATGGTAGTGTGTGCATTAATTCCAACTTTCTAATTTATCCCTCTCCCCCTTTTCCCTTTTGATAATCAGAATTTTGCTTTCTATGTCTGTGAGTCTCTTTCGGTTTTGTAAATGTTTACTTGTATCTTTTCTTAATAAAAGATTCCACATATAAGGGATATTATATGCTATTTGTTTTTCTCTGTTCGGCTTACTTCATTTAGTATGATAATCCCTATGTCCATCCATGGTGCTTCAAATGGCATTATTTCATTCTTTTTAATGGCTGAGTGATATTCCATTGTGTTTATATACCATATCTTCTTTATCCACTCCTCAGGTGATGCACATTTAGGTTGTTTCCATATCTTAGCTACTGTAAATAGTGCTGCTGTCAAGATTGGGATGTGTGTATCTTTCCGAATTATAATTTTCTCTCAGTATATTCCCAGGAGTGGGATGGTAGGATCATATGATATTAATTGCTCTGTTTTTAGTTTTCTTAAAGAAACCGCATCTTGTTCTGAATAGTGGCTGAACCAGTTTACATTCCCATCAACAATGAAGGAGGATTCACTTTTCTCCACACCCTCTCTACCATTGATTATTTGTGGACTTTTTGATGATGGCCATTCTGACCAGTGTAAGGTGTAATCTTACTAGTCCTGATTTGCATTTCTCTGATAATTACCAATGTTGGGAATTTTTTCATGAGCCTGTTGGCCACCTGTGTACTTTCTTTGAAGAAATGTCTATTTGGATCTTCTGCCCACTTTTTGATTGAATTGCTTGAATTTCTGATATTGAGTTGTATGAGCTGTTTGTATATTTTGGAGATTAAGCCTTTGTCAGTTGCATCATTTACAAATATTTTCTCCCATTCTGTAGGTTGTCTTTCTGATAGCAGGAGTATTTTTTGCTTTGATGGCATGGCCACCAGTCTCTCTCACAGGGTAAGTTTGTTGGGGCTTTAGGCTATGTAGTATTAGGTTGGCTTCTGGAGGAATTGAAGATGACAGGATTAGCCTGACTCTCAGAAGAACTGGAGACTAAAGCTCAGCCACACAGTCAGATCCTGATGGAGCTCAAGTAAAACACTCTGGGCATCTGGGCTTAGGTGAACCTCCCTGGTGGCAGTACTCCCTGTGTCATCAGGTATCCATGCCAGGAAAATAACATATCGTCACTTTATGGGGAGAGGAAGACTGGAGCTCCAATTTGACTATTTTTTCTGAACTCTGACCCATGCATCTCTTCCATTGACATATGTCATTTTTTAAGTTGCATTGTCATGTCCAACTCTTTGTGACCCCACGGACTATACCCCACCAGGCTCCTCTGTGAATGGAATTCTCCATAAAGAATACTGGAGTGGGAATGCCATTCCCTTCTCCAGGAGATTTTCCCAACCCAGGGATCTAACCCAGGTCTCCTGCATTGTAGGTGAATTCCTTACCATCTGATCCACCAGGGAATGTATCTTTACCCTGTAATCAAGCATTACATTGAGTGGACCAGATCTCAGTGAGTGCTGAGTCCTTCTAGAGAATTACTGAAACTGAGTGTGATTTTGGGAACCCCCACACTTGCAGTTAGTGTCAAAAACAGGCGTGGCCTGACTGATGTTTCACTGTTAAACTTCTCAGTTGGACTGAAAACTCTCACAGGGGAAATGGATAGTGGGCTTTGTTCAGATTGTGTGCTTGCCTGTTGGAAAATGAAAAGGAGTGATTTTGCCCCTTAAAGTTCATGTCTTGTTATTCATCATATAACCAATGAGTGCTCCTTAATGAAATTCAGCAAAAGTATGTACAAAGACCTCTGGTAACCATTCAGTACTGCTGAGTGGAGAAAGCAGCCCTGGCTATAGTTAAAAGAATAGCACCAGGGAAGTGGTTTAGAATCCCTGGTGCTAGTGGTGTCCAGTGGTTTAGAATCCACCTGTCAATGCAGAGGACATGGGCTCAATCCCTGGTCCAGGAAGATTCCACATGCCACGGGACAACTAAGCCTGTGCACCACTACTCAAGACCATGGGTCTAGAGCCTGTGCTCTGGGAGAATAGAAGCCACTACAATGAGAAGCCCACACACCACAATTAGAGAGTAGCCCCTGCTCACTGCAACTAGAGAAAGGCCATATGCATCAATGAAAAGCCAGCAAACCAAAAATACATGTAAAAAAATAGTTGATACTGTCTGCTAAACCATCTGATCCTGGTGTTTTCATCTGTGACAGGCACTTTTATAAATACCTCTCTGTCTTCTGTGGATATTTCTCTTTTTGCACTTCATATCAGTGTTGAGATCTGTATTGATAAAATACAATATTCTAGAAATGTCTATTATCACCATTTCCAAATTAATTTTCATTTATACAAATTTGTACAAATTAGGTCAATAATTTCTTTTCTATTTTTTAACTATTTATTTTACTTTTTAAAATATAAATTTATTTATTTTAGTTGGAGGTTAATTACTTTACAATATTGTATTTGTTTTGCCATACATCAACACGAATCCGCCACAGGTATACACGTGTTCCCCATCCTGAACTCCTCTTCCTCCTTGGAGTATAGCCAATTAATGGGGCCTCCCAGGTGGCACTAGTAGTAAAGAACCTGCAGGAGACTAGAGTTCAATCCCTGAATCAGGAAGATCCCCTGGAGGAGGGCATGGCTACCCACTTCAGTATTGTTGCCTGGAGAATCCCATGCACAGAGGAGCCTGGCAGGCTATAGTCCATAGGGTTGCAAAGAGTCGGACACGACCGAAGCAACTTAGCACACACATAACCAATTAACAGTATTGTGATAGTTTCAGATGAACAGGGAAGGAACTCAGCCATACATATATCTGTCTCCATTCTCCCAGGACAGTGATTTCTAATGTAAACTTATCGACATATTCTTCCTTTACACTTATCTCATTAAAAATTCATCTTGGACTCTCTCTGATTCCATGTATCTGCTGAGTACTTAAGTTAACGATGAAGCTAAATACTCTGAAGCTTAAGAAGAATACAATGGATACTAAGTGGAAGAACTTCTCAGGGAATCCTGGGAGACACATACATTTTGCTGCGTGTTGCTCCCAAGTCAACACTCTGATTTCTACTGCTCCTTCCATCTGAGATCCTGTCTCCATTGTGAATCATGAAAAAGTTAAGGGCCTCTCCAAGCACATCAACAGTCTCTTTGGAGACACTTATAAGAAAATTGGGATTGTTTTTCATAATTAGTAACTGGGAAAACATTTTATCATAAACATTCGCAGCTCCCCAAGACTGCCCTGTCATTGCCACTACAAGAGAAATGGAATCACAGTTCTCAAGGGGATGAGGTCACAGATCACAAACCCATTATCTCAGGGTCTGGCCGCTTCATTCTCACACACCTCCTGGCTTCCATGACCTTCACACTGAGCCCACCCTGCTGGCAATAGGAAGGAGTCAGGTATGGTATTTTCTGCTTCAGTCTGAGAGGCAGAGTCAGGAAGGGAGGTAATCTGAGCAAGTGTTCATGTCTGGAAAAGGAATTCTGGTGGCTAGAGAAGGATCAGATCCAGTGGCAAAGCAGGACAGGGAGGCAGAATAATTTCTTAGTTGTGAACTGAGCTTTCAAAAAGAAACTAGGGTATTAGCCCCTGCATCAAACCTGATGGCTCCTAATATAACCTAATTAAATTAATTATAACCTAATTAAATCCTCACTGTGGATGATCAATCATAAATAATCCCAGTGATAAAGAAGGATCATTTATTAGGTATTTAAGGGCTGTAGGGTTTTTAAATTTTTATTTATTTTATATTTACTTATTTGGCTGTCCTGGGTCTTCGTTGCTATGCAGGCTTTTCTCTAGTTGCAGTGCACGTGTTTCTCATTGTTGTGTCTTCTCTTGTTGCAGAGGACAGGCTCAGTAATTGTAGCTCCCAGGCTCTAGAACACATTATTTTGCCAACAAAGGTCTGTCTAGTCAACGCTACGGTTTTTCCAGTAGTCACATATGGATGTGAGAATTGGACTATAAAGAAAGCTGAGCACCAAAGAATTGATGTTTTGGACCATGGTGCTGGAGAAGACTCTTGAGAGTCCCTTGGACCGCAAGGAGATCCAACCAGTCCATCCTAAAGGAAATCAGTCCTGAATATTCATTGGAAGGACTGATGCTGAAGTGGAAACTCCAATATTTTGTCCACCTGATGCAAAGAACTGACTCATTAGAAAAGACCTTGCTGCTAGGAAAGATTGAAGGTGAGAGGAGAAGGGGATGACAGAGGATGAGATGGTTGGATGGCATCACCGACTCAATGGACATGAGTTTGAGTAAACTTCAGGAGTTGGTGATGGACAGGGAGGCCTGGCGTGCTGCAGTCCATGGGGTCGCAAAGAGTCAGACACGACTGAGTGACTGAACTGAACTGAACTAGAACACAGACTCAGTAGTTGTGGTGCACGGCTTAGTTACTCCATGGCATGTGGGATCTTCCCGGATCAGGGATGGAACCCCTGTCTCCTGCATTGGCAGGTGGATTCTTTACCACTGAACCACTAGGAAAGCCCTTTATAATTATGGGTTTCATAAAACAGTTGTCATGACCTAACATATCTTGTCTAACATATTTTATCTAAAGTTTAACAATACTCTCATTTGAATCAGTTCTAAGTCAGAAACACTAATACAGTATACTAATGCATATATATGGAATTTAGAAAGATGGTAATGATGACCTTATATGCAAGACAGCAAAAGAGACACAGCTGTATAGAACAGTCTTTTGGTCTCTGTGGGAGAAGGCAAGGGTGGGATAATTTGAGAGAATAGCATTGAAACATGTACATTATCATATGTGAAACAGATTGCCAGTCCAGGCTCAAGGCATGAGAAAGGGTGCTCAGGGCTGGTGCACTGGGATGACCCTGAGGGATGGGATGGGGAGGGAGGTGAGAGGGGGGTTCGGGATGGGGAACACATGTACATTCATGGCTGATTCACGTCAATGTATGGCAAAACCACTACAATATTGTTAAGTAATTCAGTTCAGTTCAGTTGCTCAGTTGAGTCCAACTCTTTGTGACCCCAAGAATTGCAGCACGCCAGGCCTCCCTGTCCATCACCAACTCCCAGAGCTCACTCAGACTCACGTCCATCGAGTCAGTGATGCCATCCAGCCATCTCATCCTCTGTTGTCCCCTTCTCTTCCTGCCCCCAATCCCTCCCAGAATCAGAGTCTTTTCCAATGAGTCAACTCTTTGCATGAGGTGGCCAAAGTATTGGAGTTTCAGCTTTAGCATTAGTCCTTCCAAAGAACACCCAGGACTGATCTCCTTTAGAATGGACTGGTTGGATCTCCTTGCAGTCCAAGGGACTCTCAAGAGTCTTATCCAACACCACAGTTTAAAAGCATCAATTCTTCAGTGATCAGGTTTCTTCACAGTCCAACTCTCACATCCATACATGACCACAGGAAAAACCATAGCCTTGACTAGACGGACCTTTGTTGGCAAAGTAATGTCTCTGCTTTTGAATATGCTATCTAGTTGGTCATAACTTTCTTTCCAAGGAGTAAGCGTCTTTTAATTTCATGGCTGTAGTCACCATCTGCAGTGATTTTGGAACCCCCAAAAATAAAGTCTGACACTGTTTCCACTGTTTCCCCATCTATTTCCCATGAAGTGGTGGGACCAGATGCCATGATCTTCGTTTTCTGAATGTTGAGCTTTAAGCCACCTTTTTCACTCTCCTCTTTCACTTTCATCAAGAGGCTTTTGAGTTCCTCTTCACTTTCTGCCATAAGGGTGGTGTCATCTGCATATCTGAGGTTATTGATATTTCTCCCGGCAATCTTGATTCCAGCTTGTGCTTCTTCCAGCCCAGCTTCTTCCAGCTCATGATGTACTCTGCATATAAGTTAAATAAGCAGGGTGACAATATACAGCCTTGACATAAAATAATTAGCCTCCAATTAAAATAAATAAATTTTAAAAAAATGTTCACCTGAAAAAAACATAAAGTTTAACAGTATTCTAACATCTATCTAAGCTCACAACTCATTTTATTATTTCAATTTATATGATATACAAGATTCCATATTCTCCAGGCTCCTTTGTACATCTCTTGTACTTTAATATCTTTCACAAATCTTGCCTTATGGTTAATAGTTTCACTTAATGTAAATATTAATAAATACTGAGCACTGAGACTAAAATTATTAATAACTTCATTTCCAGCCTCCCTTGTTTTATCACCTATTAGTATTTCATGTATCACAGTTTAGGAAACAAGGTAGTATTATCTGACAATTAATGTGGAAGATGCATTGTGTTTTTGTCCCTGGCATGACAGCAAATGAGTCCTGCTGCTGCCAAATTAATATTGAACAATTTTTATATTCATTCATTGCAACTTGGACTTGGGGAAGTTTCTATAGAATTAGCCTCTAATTCCAGCTCTATATTATTATCTCTAAAATGTCATTCATATTGATAATGACCTATAGAATAAATCCCTAAATAAAAAGGAAATTTTTTACAACCAAAATTATAAAAAAATGAAGGTGATATGAAATAAAAGTATAACTACAAAACTAAAATATAGGTCTAGATTACTAGATAACCAGCTGACGTGATCAGTTAGTGTATCACACTGGTTGCAGCATAGTCTTAGTAACCAGCCTAGCCATATTTAAACCATTAGACCCAAACCAGTGTTGGGGTGAGTTTAGACAAACTGTTTAACCTCTATGTAACTTAGGTTTCCTCATCTTTTTAATGAAAATAATGCCAGTGCCTATCTCACACAGTTATGAAAATCAAAGAAGGTACTCTATATACGGGGCTTCCCTGGTGGTAAAGAATCCGCCTGCCAACACAAGAGACAGGGGTTCGATCCTTAGGTCTAGAAGATCCCCTAGAGAAGGAAATGGCAACTTACTCCAGTATTCTTGCCTGGAGAGTCCCATGGACAAAAAAGCTTGGTGGGCTACAGTCCATGGGGGTAGCCAAGAGCCAGACATGACTTAGCAACTAAAAAACAACAACCAAATATATGGCAGAATAGCAATAATTTCATGTAAGTGCTAAGTAAGCTGTATAAATATATTCACATTGGGAAGCCTCTTTACAAAACCAAACTTGAAGTAAATATTTCTCAGAGGGTATATTGGCTATCAGTTGATATGATAAATATAGCCCATACCATACATTCCCACAGAGGATACGCTGCTCTGAAGACAAATGTCAGCCACTGGGAACTAGCGGAATGGCCTCCAGATTTTGGGCAATTAAGAAAGGTTTATTTATCTCAGACTATTGCTGGAATCCTGGGCATTTTCTCTCTTCTTTACCTTTACCTCTTCCTTTACTACAGTGAATGCAGGTTGAGACCCACAGATTCGATTCTGAAACACCTGACTAGAGTCACTTCTTGGCCATTACCTTTGAAGGTGCCCCAGAGACAAGGGCAGCCTGTAGTTGAAGCATGCATTCTGTGACTTATCCATTCAGATTTTGTTTTCTCTCCTTACAGAGCTGGCAGATCATGTCCATGGGCACCACCTGCCCCTTAAGTGTCTCCAGTATCATGGATCAGCCCTAGGAAACCCAGGTGGGTGGAACTTTAAGTAAAGCTCCCACTTTGCTCTGCTGGACGCTGTATATGCTGGTAAATATCATTTTATTGCTGTGTATATGATTGCCAAATACAGTGACAAAACCATCACAAAGAACAAAAAATTGGGATACTGCTCTGCTGAATTCCATTAACAATGTCAGTGACTCACTACTTGGAGCAGGGTTATTATTGTCTGATGCTTCACCATCTGAGTTGCAGATCTGTAAGCTTCATCCTCGGAGAAGGCAATGGCACCCCACTCCAGTACTCTTGCCTGGAAAATCCCATGGACAGAGGAGCCTGGTGGGCTGCAGTCCAAGGGGTCGCTAAGAGTCAGACACGACTGAGCGACTTCAGTTTCACTTTCCACTTTCATG
>NW_011481019.1:14819-15423 GCF_000754665.1 Bison bison bison
TGGTGGGCTACCGTCTATGGGGTTGCACAGAGTCAGACACAACTGAAGCGACTTAGCAGCAGCAGCAGCAGCAGCAGCAAGCTTCATCCTGCACAGGAACAATCAGCAGATCAAACACATTCACGGGACAAGTTTTTCCCGGCAACTTCCAAGTTTTTTGTGTGTATGATAAGAATTTTTTAAAAACTCAAGATATACACATGAGATTATAATTGCACAGTTCAGTGGAATTCCTCAGCACCCAAACTTCCATAGGCAACACCCAGATCAAGAAACAGAATGTTCAGCTCTCCAAAACCCTTCCCAGGCCTCCTTGAGTAACTATCTCCAAGGATGTAATTCTATCATGTATATTGGTAGAAGTGGAATTGTTGGAATGTAGATTTGATTTATTCTAAATCAGAGATACCAAAGGAACATTTCATGCAAAGATGAGCTCGATAAAGGACAGAAATGGTATGGACCTAACAGAAGCAGAAGATATCAAGAAGAGGTGGAAAGAATACACAGAAGAACTGTACAAAAAAGATCTTCACAACCCAGATAATCACGATGATGTGATCACTCACCTAGAGCCAGACATCCTGGAATGTGAAGTCAAGTG
>NW_011481019.1:15820-16231 GCF_000754665.1 Bison bison bison
CTTTGGCTGTGTGGATCACAAGAAACTGTGGAAAATTCTGAAAGAGATGGGAATACCAGACCACCTGATCTGCCTCTTGAGAAATCTGCATGCAGGTCAGGAAGCAACAGTTAGAACTGGACATGGAACAACAGACTGGTTCCAAATAGGAAAGGGAGTACATCAAAGTTGTATATTGTCACCCTGCTTATTTAACTTATATGCAGAGTACATCATGAGAAACGCTGGACTGGAAGAAACACAAACTGGAATCAAGATTGCCGAGAGAAATATCAATAACCTCAGATATGCAGATGACACCACCCTTATGGCAGAAAGTGAAGAGGAACTAAAAAGCCTCTTGATGAAAGTGAAAGTGGAGAGTGAAAAAGTTGGCTTAAAGCTCAACATTCAGAAAACAAAGATCATGGC
>NW_011481019.1:16445-19068 GCF_000754665.1 Bison bison bison
CCAACAAAGGTCCGTCTAGTCAAGGCTATGGTTTTTCCTGTGGTCATGTATGGATGTGAGAGTTGGACTGTGAAGAAGGCTGAGTGCCGAAGAATTGATGCTTTTGAACTGTGGTGTTGGAGAAGACTCTTGAGAGTCCCTTGGACTACAAGGAGATCTAACCAGTCCACTCTGAAGGAGATCAGCCCTGGGATTTCTTTAGAAGGAATGATGTTAAAGTTGAAACTCCAGTACTTTGGCCACCTGATGCGAAGAGTTGACTCATTGGAAAAGACTCTGATACTGGGAGGGATTGGGAGCAGGAGGAGAAGGGGACAACAGAGGATGAGATGGCTGGATGGCATCACTGACTCGATGGACGTGAGTCTCAGTGAACTCTGGGAGTTGGTGATGGACAGGGAGGCCTGGCGTGCTGCGATTCATGGGGTCGAAAAGACACGACTGAGCGACTGATCTGATCTGAATGGTTAAGAGATCAGATCACTTTTGCTCATTTGATAATTTACTTAATTGGAATTATAGCCCAGGAACTCTTTCATATTGACTTTGTTTCCATTCTGGATAATTTTGTGAATTTATCTGTATCATTTCATCCTACTGCTAGCATTCATTCACACTGCTGTTTAGGATACCATTGTGAATAAGAGTAAATTAACTGATTCATTCTACTGTTAATGGGCAAGTGGGTAGTTTTGAGTCTGGGACTATTATGAGGAATGAGTAATTCATAATTCTGGCATACAAATCCTATAACCAATCTGTGATACATGTACAAGTTTCTGAGTATATTCATGGGAGTGGAATTATCGGCATATAGGATTACATCTTGTCTGCTGAAATAGGTACCACAACTTTCCAATATTTTGGTACCAGCTTTAACAACTACCACCAGTGCACGAGACTCTCGGTAGACCACATCTTAGCCCAAACTTGTTATCTCTGTCATTTCTATTTCTGATTTCTTGCTGGTGTTTGACGATAGGTGGTGGTTATATTTTAATTTTTGATGACTAAAGACATTGAATTATTTTACACAGGTATTATGCAATGACTAATCTGGTTTTCAAAACTTCTGTAGGAAAGATTTGCCTATTGTGTTTTTCATTGTGTCATCTGCAAGACTTCTCTGTTCTGGTTACAAGTTGTATCTCAGTGTGTGTGTTTTGATAAAAATCGTTTTTATTCACATTAGCTATAGTCATTTCACCTCTATGGGTAATATTTTTTTGAGCTGTTTAGGATATATCTTAATTGCAAGACCATGGAAATATTGTTTTTCTAAAAACAAACAAACACTGTTTCTCTTTAAAACTGAGATGAGAAATCCATGCAGAATTCATTTGTTATGTGATGTGGGTAATGATAGAGACTTCTTAAAAAGATTTTTTTGGATGTGGACCATTTTTAAAGTCTTTATGGAATTTGATACAACATAGCTTCTGTTTTATGTTTTGGTTTTTTGGCCTAGAGGCATGTGGGATTAGGTCCCCATCCAAGGATTGAACCTGCACCCCCTGCACTAGAAGGCAAAGTCTTAACCAGTGGACCACAGGGAAGTCTCTGAGGCTTTTCTTTTCTGCAACATGTCTAGCAAATGTCAGCCTATTCTGTTTTTTTATGTTGTATTACACTTTGGTTCCATTTGCTGTCACTTGTCACTGTTTCCCCTAGGTTAACTTCACTTCATCCTTACTGATGACTTTCCCACTGAAATATACAGGCTATCTCTCCATCTCTTTCCATCTTGCGAAGTCTTGGCAACTGATCAGGAGCCAAAAAGTACCATTACTCAGTACTTGGTGGCAAAAGTCTTCAATGAGTCTTTTTGCTTAGAGGAATGTTTGTTGCCATAACTTCAAAGAAAACATGTCAAATGACAGAATCTCCCCCCAGGGATGTGGCAATAGGAATCATCTTCCTGTCACAGACTATGATTGGAATTCTGGGCAATTTCTCCCTTCTTTATCAGTACCTATTCATTTACCACACTGGATGCAGGATGAGGGCCATGGATTTGATTTGCAAACACCCGACGATAGCCAACTTCTTGGTCATTTTCTCTAAAGGAGTTTCTCAGGCAATAGTAGCTTTTGGGTTGAAACACGTTTTCAGTGATTTTGCAAGAAAGCTTCTTTTGTATGTTCATACAGTGGGCAGGGGTATGTCTATCAGCACCGTGTCTCTTGAGTGTCTTCCAAGCCATTATGATCAGCCCAATGAACTCCTGTTGAAAGGATCTTAAAGCCCCCCAAAATGTTGGCTTTTGCATTTTCCTCTTCTGGACCCAATACACATTTGTAAATTTAATTTTTCCCATGTATATGTTGTATATGTTAAGCGGATGGAGCATGACAAACATCACAGAGACATAGGGTACTGTTTTATTAATTATCATGAGAAAGAAACAGGCTCAGTGTGTGCAGCACTGATAGCGGTCCCTGAAGTTGTATTTTTTGTGCTCACAATCTGGACCAGTGGCTTCATCATTGTCATCCTACACAGACACAAACAACGAGTCCAAAACATTCCTAGGAAGAAACTGTCTCCCAGATCCTCTGCTGAGTCCAGAGCTACCCAGAACATCCTTGTTCTTGTGAGCACCTTTGTATCTTTTTACACCCTT
>NW_011481020.1:0-512 GCF_000754665.1 Bison bison bison
TTGCATTGATCACTGACGAAGGCTTTATTATCTCTTCTTGCTATTCTTTGGGACTCTGCATTCAGATGCTTATATCTTTCCTTTTCTCCTTTGCTTTTCGCTTCTCTTCTTTTCACAGCTATTTGTAAGGCCTCCCCAAACAGCCATTTTGCTTTTTTTCATTTCTTTTCCATGGGGATGGTCTTCATTCCTGTCTCCTGTACAATGTCACAAACCTCCACCCATAGTTCATCAGGCACTCTATCTATCAAGTCTAGGCCCTTAAATCTATTTCTCACTTCCACTGTATAATCATAGGGGATTTGCTTTAGGTCATACCTGAATTGTCTAGTGGTTTTCCCTACTTTCTTCAATTTACGTCTGAGTTTGGCAATAAGGAGTTCATGATCTGAGCCACAGTCAGCTCCCGGTCTTGTTTTTGCTGACTGTATAGAGCTTCTCCATCTTTGGCTGCAAAGAATATAATCAGTCTGATTTTGGTGTTGAGCATCTGGTGATGTCCATGTGTAGAG
>NW_011481020.1:3424-5374 GCF_000754665.1 Bison bison bison
GGCATGTCTGGATTTTCTAAATATAGTATCATGTCATCTGCCAACAGCAACAATTTCGCTTCTTTTTCAGTTTGGATTCCTTTTATTTCTTTTCTTCTCTGATTCCCTTGGCTAGAACTTCAAAAACTATGTTGAACAAAAGTGGCAAGAGTGGACATGCTTATCTTATTCCTGATCTTACAGGAAATGCTTTCGGTTTTTTTTATCATAGAGAATAATGTTACCTGTGGGTTTATCCTGTGTATGTATATCCTCACTTGAATCTAAATCTTTGCAACGCTATGAACTGTAGCATGCCAGGCTCCTCTGTCCATGGAATTTTCCAGGCAAGAATACTGGAGTGGGTCATTTCCTTCTCCAGTGGATCTTCCCAACCCAGGGATCAAACCCGAGTATCTTGCATCTCCTGCAGTGACAGGCAGATTCTTTACCACTGCACCACCTGGGAAGACCATAGATTTGTCATATATAGCCTTTATAATGTTGAGGTAGATTCCTTCTATGTGCCTACTTTCTGGAGAGTTTTATCATAAATCGATGTTGAATTTTCTCAAAAGTCTTTTTCTACACCTATTGAGAAAATCACATGGTTTTTAAATTTGATAAGGTAGTGCATCACATTGATTTGAGTATATTGAAGAATCCTTGCATCCCTGGGATGATTCTCACTTGATCATGGAGTGTGACCCTTTAATATCTTATTGGACTAGGATTACCAGTATTTTGCTGAGGATGGTCGCACCCATTCATCAGTGATATTAGCCTGTAATTTTTTTAATATCTGGGTCTGGTTTTCATATCCGGGTGAGGTAGCCTCATAGAATGAGCTTGGGGGGTGTTCCTTTTTCTGCAATTATTTGGAAGAGTTTCAGAAGGGTTGGAGTTAACCCTTCTCTAAGTGATTGATAGAATTCACTTGTGAAGCCATCTGCTCCTGGACTTTTGCTGGTTGGAAGTTTTTTTCTCACACTTTCAATTTCAGTGCTTGTAAACGGTCTGTTTTATATATTCAATTTTTTTCTGGTTCAGTCTTGGAAGTTTGTACCTTTCTAAGAATTTCTCCATTTCTTCTAGGTTGTTTGGCCTTGTAGTAGTCTCTTGTGATCCTTTGGTTTCTGTGGTGTCAGCTGTAACTTTTTCATTTTAATTTTACTCATTTGAGTTTTCTCCCTTTTTTTCTTGATGAGTCTGGCTAAAGCTTTATCAATTTTGTTTAACTTCTCAAAGAATCAGCTTTTAGTTTCATGTATCTTAGCTTTTGTTTTCTTTGTCTCTGCTTTCTTTGTTTCTGCTCTGATATGTGTGTTTTCTTTTCTTCTAACTTTGGGTTTGTTTGTTTCTCTATATCCAGTTGCTTTAGGTATAAAGTTAGCTTTTTTTATTTGAAATTTTTATTTTTTCCTGAGGTAAGATTGTATTTCTATAAACTTCTTAGAATTGCTTTTGCTGTTTCCCATATGTTTTGGATCATAATGTTTTGGTTGTCATATGTCTCTAGGTATTTTTAAATTTCCTCTTTGATTTCTTCAGTGATCCATTGGTTGTTCAATAACCTATTGTTTGGCCTCCTTGAACTTTTGTTTTTTACCTCTTTTTTCCCCCTGTAATTGATTACTAATCCCTGAGGACACTAGTCAGAAAAGATGCTTGATATGATTCCAATTTCCTTACATTTACCAGTGCTTCAACTTCCCTGTTGGTCCAGTGGTTAAGAATCCACCTGCCAGTGCAGGGGATACAGGTTTGTTCCCTGGTCCATGAAGATCCCACATGCCATGGAGCAACTAAACTCATGCACCACCAAAACTACTAAGCCTGCTTGCCTAGAACTTGTGCTCTGCAACAAGAGAAGCCACTGCAACGAGAAGCCCACACACTGAAACTAGAGGACCTGCTGCTTGCCACAACTAGAACAAACCCATGCACAGCAAAGAAGCCCTAGCACAGCCA
>NW_011481020.1:8216-9025 GCF_000754665.1 Bison bison bison
AATGATCCAGCGGATGTTGGCAATTTGATCTCTGGTTCCTCTGTCTTTTCTATTTGATGCCTTAGAACTGAAGGTGTGCAAATACAGTCATCCCTCAGTATCCATAGGGGATTGGTAACAGGTACCTTGCAGATATCAAAAGCAGTGCATGCTCAAGTCCCTTTTATAAAATGGTGCAGTATTTGCATATAATCTATGCACATCCTCCTGTATAGTTTAAATCATCTCTAGATTATTTATAATGCTTAAAACAATGTAAATGCTATGTAAATAGTTGCCAAGATGCAGCAAATTCAAGGTTAGCTTTTTGGAACTTTCCAGAATTGTTTCAAATATTTTTGATCCACAGTTGATTGAATCAGAGGATGTAGATTCCAAAGATACAAAGAATCAAATGTATTTCCTTTTTCCAGTGCATGTCTATCCTTCCTCAGGCCCTTGGTGGAAATAGCAGGGAAGAAATATAGTGTAGTGATTAAGAGCACAGGCTCATGAACTAGATTGCCTAATGAACAATTGCCTAGATTGTTCATATCCTGGCTCTATTACTTCTATCTGCAACCTTGGAGAAATTAACTCATCTTATTGGTCCTCCATTTCTTTATCTGTAAAATAGGATAAAACAGTATATTCTCAGAGCATTTCCCACTACTAGAGATTATAATTTGATCTGAGGAAGTGGTCTAGGCTTTTAAATCTTTAAGATTCTAATATGTAGACAAGTTTGAGAGACACTGCCTCAAAGGGTTGTTGTAAGGATTTAAAGCTCATAGAATACATAACTTGCTTTTCCTTGCACACGATGGCTC
>NW_011481020.1:9125-11295 GCF_000754665.1 Bison bison bison
GATGGCTCACCAAGAAGGGAGCTGGTAAGTGAGAGTACGCCAGGTCCAAGACAACCTAGAAGGCTTATCTGAGTCTGTTTCCTCATCTGTAAAACTAGGACAACCATAACAAGGCTACAAAATGACATGTTTTATAAACCATAAAGTACTGCCCAACAGTTTTTGTACATACATATATTCTCCATTCTCACTTCATACTCCCACTATCTTCTGCAATAGGGTTCAACTCAAGGTAATTTCTCTGACCTTCACTGACACTACAAGAAGTGAGGGTAGTAGGAGGTGGGCAAGCTTGGAGGTATTCCTGACAAGGAGGCAGGAAAGGGCCTGACCATCCCAGTAGGAGTCCAGAGATATAAACCACTCCTTACAAGCAGACCCAGAGCCAAACAAACCCAGGAGCATTACATGGACAATGCAGGGCCCATCTACCTTGGAAAAATTGGCCTAGGACTATGGGAAGGGCACAGGCTACTAATTCATACAGTCCTGTGTCCTTGGGCAGTTATTCTACTCTTCTATTTTTTCAAGTTCACTCCTTCCTCTATAAAACGAGGATGGATAGTCATATACACTCCCAATAGGACTGAAGTGAGAATGAAAAGAGACCAGGGATAGAAAAGTGGTTCACAGAGTGGAAATTACATTAAAGTATTTTATAGTCATCCACTGATGCCATAAAGAAAGATTAAGTCATAATGAAGTCTTCCTAAATTTTATTGGCACTGAAATAGAACATGGGTTAAGCATAAACCCCTCCAAAAACAAATTAAAAAAAAAAAACAAAAACCCAAAAGATGCACAAAAAAACCCTGAATATAAAATCTAATCTTTCTCCCCAGCTTCCCCTGGCGGGGAGCGGGGTGGTGGTGGGGTGGTATACTATCTTTAAGGCAGCTGGATTGCCCCATAATTCCAGGTTTGAATTTAGCAAATATAGGGCACATCACCAAGAAAGTGTCAATATAATACACAGCGATGCACATAAGATTTCCCAAGGTCAAGCAGAAGACAAGGGGATGGAGGGATCAAAGCCATGGGCTCTGGGCTAGGGGCACTGCATGGAAGTACAGTAGGGCCCCTTTGGGGAATGAACTTTGAGAAGAAGGCAGGAAAAAAAGGGAACAATAAAACCAAATACCAAGTACTTTAAAAAAGGATTGTATGACCTACAGTGACAGATGATATCACTAATACTGAAAGCTTCTTACATTAATTTTTCTGGCAAAATATGCTTCTTAGGTGTAGGGGTGGTAAAGGAATGAGGCCAAAATGATCCTGTCCCAAGACTAGTATCTTCTAAAGGTGCATTAGCAAGAAATGCAGAAATCAATGTTGAGTTAGATGCTGCTAAAATATATAACACTGGTAGAAAGAAAAAGAGCACACGTGAGACAGAGAGGAAGAGGATGCTGCTCCAGGGTTGAGAGAAAGAGGTGGCGGCGTGAAAGGGACCAGACCAGAACCCCTAACAGCTCTCTGGTTTATAAGTCCAAGGGATAGCACAGCTGGTGGGAAGATCTGGGTTAAAGGTTTATTAAACAGAGGCAGGACCCAATCATCACCTCAGAGAGGGGTGATAGGAAGGGGCTGTTAGGCACCTGGTAGGGCTCAAGTAACCTGTAGGATCTGAGTCACGAGCTTCTCACACCACACTTGGCTTCTTCCACACATTCACCAATTGAGCCAACTGACATCAAGATCCAGGACTCACAAAACCAAGGCCTTAATGACCCTGAAGCAGAAGTTGTGGCCCAACTAGCCCTGAAGGGAGAAGTGGTTTGGGACCCCCTGGAGGTGAAAATACTGAAGCCACATGTGAATATTTCATCCCCTTGGCAAGAGTTCTAGATGTGGCTGGCTGGGTTTGAGAGTAATCATCCCTATTGTTCTACCTGAGGGGATTTGTGGATTAGAGTGGGGAAGGGCAGGTCCCAAGAACGGAAGAGGAACACAGAATAATAAGGGATATCTCTGCCCATAGAGCTCACCTGAAATAAGCCTAGGCTCCCATAAAACATAGAGGCATATTCTCTACCCAATCAGGTCTGAACAGAAGGGCTAACCGCCTTCCAGGAGGTTGGGGAAGCCTCTTGAAGGCATATTCTCCCCCATACTACCCTGAAGAGAAAAATCAGTGTCTGAACTCAGGCACAAGGCTTATTGGGAC
>NW_011481020.1:11443-17699 GCF_000754665.1 Bison bison bison
CATAAGTAACTCTAGAAAGAATGGACATTGGGAGGCCTAATCCTAGGGCAGTTGACATTCTAGAGCATGTAGCCAGGGCCCTGCCTTCTTTTCTAAACCTGTGATGCTTCAATTCTGCAAATCACAAGACCATGAACATGAAGGCTGTGGTAGGGCAGGGGTGAGGGCCAGTTTTCAACCTACTCCACACTTGACTCCTGCAGAACAGCATTAAATATGAGGGTATTTCCCAAACCAAGTGGGAAGTGCCTCTGAGCTGAGAAAGTGTTCTCTTCTAGCAAGCCAGATCACCCAGGACAGAGGAAAAAGAGGATCTCATTGGCACCACAGTGGCCATCTCTCTGCCTAGGGAAGTGAATAAGGATTGAGGGGCTAGGTTTGGTCCCATGGCTGCACTGAATGCTTGGCGTGACTCCAGGACTGCTCTAGTTAATGGCTCCAGCACAGTGTGAGTTAGGCAAGAGTATAAGAGTGTGAGAGCAAGGAAGAAGGGAGGAGGGGTCCCTAGGGGCTAGGTGCCCTTTACATAGACTCAAACTCATCAATGCGCTGCTTAGTATTGCCCTGCCGGATCTGGCGCAGGGTCTTGTATTTGTCTCGACCCAGTCGCATGTTCTCAGCATGAATCATGTCATTAGCAGTCTTCTTGGACTCATCACGGGCATTGGCCAGCTCTGAAGTGAGGGCCTGTGAAGGTGCAAGGGGATAAAGGGTTAATGGCTTCCTCTAATTTTACCTCCCCTTCTTAACCAAATGTATTTCCTGATTTATCCTGTCCCACCTTCTCCCTCACCTTTCTCTCTCCCCTCCCACTCCACTCCCACTGCCCCCACCCTTTATACACACAAACACACACACACACACACACATATTTTTTGAGAGCCATTTCCAGCCCTGTTAGAATTTCAGGGGGGCAAGAATAAAACAAAAGATACCAACTGAGTGGATCAATTGATGACAGGTATTCTCTGTGAGTGGAGCAATACATCAAAGATTCAGGTAGGAATTGTGTCAACTAAATATTTTCTGAATATAAGAGGTAAATGGAATATGGATGGAGGACAGAGTGAAAAAAAAAGGAGGGGGAACAGGTAGTTCAGAGTCTGATTTATAAGTGAGAGATCCCTCCATTAGAGCCCTCATTGAGAAATGCTCAAGCTCCCACACAGCACTGAGACAGGTTCTTCTTCTCCCCTACCCCAATGATCTAGGGAAGGCCATAGCTACTAAGTCAATACACATGGTCTCCATGACTCTTTGGGTCTGCCTGGATACCTTCAGGTGCTTCTGCACACGCTCATTCTTTTCCGCCTCAGTGGTACGTTCCTCCTCACTGCGATCCTTGGCCATGGCATCAGCTCGCAGTTCAGCGCTGGCCTCTGCCCCATTCTCATCCTGCTCATCCTGCTCATTTTCAGCAGGCTCTGCCACATGAGGCGTGCTCATGGCAGTCTTCAGCTCTGCACGGGTCTTCTCCAAGTCTTCTTGTACCATCTGAGCCTGTTCAGTAACAGAGGAAGAGAAGGGCTGGCAGCTAAACCAGGTTAACTTGTAGCATCCCTACATGTGCCTAGAATGGCCCAGAAGAAAGCAGGCACCAGGTAGTTCAAGCCACTTTGCTGACTGATCCTGAGTTTCTTCAGCTGTATAACAGGAGTAATTGTACCAAATTCCCTGGGGATACTGGAGAATTCTGGGAAATATTTGAGAGAGCCTTGAGCTCCTCCCATGATACACACTGTCAAGGAAGGATGGAAAAGTGACGAAACCCAAACCTGAGGAATCCAAGAACTTATGCATGATATCCCATCCCACACTGCTTAGTCCTGGGCACTATGTCTTACCTTCTGCTGCCATTCCACAGCCTCACTCTCCTTCTTTTGTCGGGCCATCTCCAGCTGGGAGATCCGAGCTGTCAGCTCTGCCATTTCCAAGGCCTATGGATCAGTTGGAAACTTATGAGAAGTGGGCCTTCTGGTCCCTAGGGCCCAAGTTTCTTCAACCCCAGATCCTCTGAGAACTAACAGGGAACTTCCTGTTTCACTTGCATGCTTCTCTGGAGACTCTTTTTACCACACCTCCTCCAGGAAGCCCAGAGGGAACACTCTCATTATCCAATCTACTACAGCACCCTATTAACTCCCTGCCTAGACTAGACTAGACTTGAAAGCAAACAACGTGTCACCTCTGGTTCTTTATGTCACTCTCTCCCCTCTCTTCTCTCTCTCACTGCAGAGTTCGGCCCTCAGTAAAGCTTTGGAGATCACTGTATCACTGCCTGAAGTGGCAGACCCTTTCCTGTTATCCTACAATGCTCAGGCCTCCACTAAGATCTTCTCAGGACAAGTATAGGAATGACACTCAAGTGTCACAGAGTGATATGACCAAGGAAATAAAGCTTATGCATACCCTCACATCTTGGACAAATCTCCCAGAGGACATTTTCCCCTGAAAATTAGGTTTTAGTTTCCTGTACTCCCACTCTAAACAGTACAGGGTAAAAGCATATGTTAAGGAATTTAGGCCACAGGTCCTTAAATTCTGAGTTACAGAACTCTTGGAAATTGTGATGAAAATATAGATGCTCACCCTCCTCCCCTATAAATAATGTATAGACATACAACTTTACACATGATTTTAGGGAGTAAACCCTTACAAGAGAAGCAGAAATGACTTCTCATTCTTAGTCACAATTGTGTGACCTATGCAAGTCTCTTCAACCACTCTAAGCCCTAATTTCATTACCTGGGCATATTATCCCACATGGGTTAATCCCATAGGATTATTAGGAAGAGGAAATAAGAAAGTAAGGAAAAGTGAAAAATTGATCGTATAGTTTGTAACACACATAGCTAGTCAATCAGGTGTGAATCCCTTCTTTCCTTCCTCTCTTTGTCAGGTCATCAGCTCAAGTCCCCACTTGCTAAGAAAAAGAATAAAAGTAAGGGTTAGGGAAGTAACTTCTCAGCTTGCTTCTGAAAGATCTATCTGCTGGAAGCCTGCAGAGAGGTACTCTGCTAAAAAGAGCCAGATGTGCAAACAGAGGTAGCTGTGAATAGGTAGATAGACAGAAGAGAAAATTCAGATCCCATAATCCCATCCCATTTTGTAGCTTTACCAGTTGTTCCTGGGTCTTCTTCTGGTCCTGGGAGGCCTGCAACAGGGCCTCCTTGGCCTCTTCAGCTTCTTGACGCTCTTTGGCCAGTTTTTCAGCCTCACTCTGGGCACGCTTTCGCTCCTGTTCAAGTTCCAGAGCCCTGCGGGTCTGTTCTTCCAGTTCTGGGAAGAGAAGGAAGGGGAAAGGTGGTAAAGAGTGCAGAGATTAAGAAGGGATGCCTAACTTCCTTCCTGGAAATGCTTCACTCCAGGCACAGATGGCAAAAAGCTCTAGGCACTCTTCCTTTTGCCTCATCATTCCTCTATTCTTTTAGCCACATCTTGAATATATGCCCCGAGTCTGCAGCTCAGACAGAAGGGTTTCCAGCTCACAGAGTCAGACTGTGGGAAAATCCAGTCTCCAAGATGACTCCAAGCCTCACCTTGTTGAGCCTTCTTAGTCTGTTCCTCGATTTGCTTCAGCCTCTCCATCAGTTCCTCCTTTTCCCGTTCAATCTTCTCCTTCTCCTTTTCTGCCATCTCACGTTTCTTCTTTTCATTTTCCAGCAGAGCACTAGGAAAGGAGAAAGAAGGAATGGAACAGGATAGCAAGGCCACATGGAAGCCTTGGGATCCCCAAGACCTTCTGGCCCTGATCCCTCAGTCCCCACCCATCTAGCACACTCGGGGCTTGTGAGGCAAGATCACTCTCCCTTCTCCCTATATTCTTGTCCTCATATCACAGCCCCACATGGGCTGGTATGCTCAGAGCCCTGCCAGTTTGTCCCAGTATCAGGAGATCCAACCTGGACTCCCAGCTCATCCACTACCCAGTGAGTAACCAGTGGGTGACCTTAGCTGCATCATTTCTTTGGTCTTGTTCTTAGTAATCCTATGTGTAAGATGGCCAAATAACTCTTACCCTGTCTACCTTATGGAGTTACAGAGAGAAAAGTTTTGACTCTTTGCTGATACACTGTGCTTCAAGTCTGGTGATCTCTATGGCTAGGGCATTAGTCCTCTGCCTTGTGAAGTTCAGTTTTAGGCTCCTTTCTCTCAAAATTTGTTGTAAATCTAAAATAAGTACTGGCTTTTTCTTGCCCCAGCACCTCTTCTAGTAGTCCTTCTTTTCTCCCTTGGTTAGATGTCTTTTCTCTCAAAATAGTTGGCCCTATCCTTCTCCATAGCCCTCCACCCTGTTATTTTTCTCCAAAGTACTTATCATGTCACAGACTGTATAATATGCTTATTTGATCTGCCTGTCTCGTCCCACTAGAACGACAGCTTCATGGGAGCAGAGCAGAGATTTTTGTCTTTTGTTCACTGCTCAATAAATATATATTGAGTGAATGAATGACACAGCATTGTGCCCTGAATAGTTATGCATATACTGTTTTTCCCCTTTCTTCTACTAGACTGTGAGGTCCTATAGGGCAGGTTCCTGCCAGAACCAGTTCTGTAAACTGCCCCTCATATCATTTTTTTTTTTCAGAATAAATGTAAATCTTGGTGTCTAACCTCTCATACATGGAGTCATTTTCCAGCCTACTAGATTAGAAGCTTCCTGAGATTCCAAACTCTTTATGATAGAGTATCTATTAGAGCAGTGCTATCAAACCTTAACGTGTACAGGAATCACCTGGGGTCTTATTTTTTTAATAAATTACTTAGTGATAATCATATTAATAATATAAAGTTAATCATTTAAAGCAAATAATTAAGTGGCATTTAATACATGCACAATATTTCATCATGCCAAAGTAAAACCTCATACCTGGTGTTAAGAAGTTTCTCCACATCTCCCTTCCCTCCAGCCCTTGACAATCATCAATCTGTCATCTGTCTCAGTAGGTTTATCTATTCTGTATATTTCATATAAATGGAATAATACAATATAGGCCTTTTGTGTCTGGTTTCTTTCACTTAGCATAATGTTTTAGATATTCATCCACATAATAGTATGTATCAGTATTTTGTTCTTTTTAATGACTGAATAATATTTCATTGGATAGCTGAATAATTTGCTTATCCATTCATTCAGTGATGGACATTTGGGCTGTTTTCATCTTTTGGCTACTGTGAATTTCACAGCTACAAACATGTGTGTGCATATACATGTTTGACCATCTGTTTTCAAATTTTTTTTTCAGTGTATACCTAGGAGGGGAACTGTAGAGTTATACGATAATTCTACATTTAACTTTTTGAGGAACTATCAATTATTTTCTACAGCAGTTGAACCATTTTACATTCCCAACAGTGAAGAACATGAGTTTCAGTCTCTCCACACCCTTGCCAACAGCTGTTATTATCTGTTTTCATTTATTATATCCATATTAGTGAGTATGAAATAGTTCCTCACTGAGGTTTCAATTTGCATTTCCCTAATAACTAAGGGTATTTTCATGTGCCTGCTGGCCATTTACACATCTTCTTTGAAGAAATGGTTAACTAGGTTCTTAAAATGCAGATTTTGAATCAGCACATTTGGGGTAGGTCTCAGATACTGCCTTCCGAAATAGTTTCAAAGTTGATGCTGATGCTGCTAAGCCTTGATGCACTTTGAGTAGCAAAGGGGCCATAGTGCAAAAGGGCTGGAAAAATCTGGTAGCTCTGTCTAATTCTACTCAAAAGATCCTATAGAGTCCAGGTTTAAATGTGCATAGAGCCTTTTGCTACCACCACTATACTGGTCAGATAGCCCAGAGCAACCCAGAGTCCACCTAGAAGAGCAATAGCATGAGGGTCATAAATAACGGGGAACTATGAAATGCCCCTCTCTCCTATGAATCTCTGAAATCCTAGGGTTCTAAATGCCTGATTCCTGGGGATGAGGATATCTGAGACTTAAAGGAAGAGGTGTCATCCCTGTACAGCTCCCTTTCCCCTAGTACCAGGATGACTTCATGTCCTGCCTTTAGCAGGCTTGGCACCTTTGAAAAGCTTCTTTGCCATAGCCCAAGCCCCCACTTCAGTTCCACACCACCCTACCGCTCCATCTGCTTCTGGTGCTTCTCCTCCCGGGCCTGTGCCTTCATCTGCTGTACTTCAATGGTGTCGGGCTTGCGACGGCGCATGTATAGCTCATGGTTCCCCATGCACAGAGCCAAGATCCGTTTGTTAATCCGCAGCCGAGGAGCATAGAAAACAAAGTCCTGGT
>NW_011481020.1:17799-20647 GCF_000754665.1 Bison bison bison
CTTCTGAAAAGCTAAGTTAAAAAGCACTGAAACAATCATATTACAGATGGGAAGACCAATTATCAGAGTAGTGAAGTGACTTGCTCAGGGTCAGATGGCAAGTTAGTGGCAGACCCAGGTCTAGAACCCAGGCTTCTTGACTCCGAAACTAGTGCTCTTCCTTACCAAGCCACAATTTCTTTCAACATTTGCTTATGAAAATCATCTTAAAATACCCTCAATCCAGTTGAAAGATAGAAACTGACTTCATCTGCTAATTAAATATCCTGCTGGGTCTCAGGAACCTCTCTTAGAGGTACAATAATCTTTAGATAATACCCTGGTGAGTGTAGTATGAGTGGGCTGGACTGGTTCTGTATCTTCTAAAAGCATATCTTAGAGCTAGTCCCTTCAATCCTATTTGGAATAAGGCAGTGTATTTGTAAATACATACATGAATATATAAGTCTCCTGAACATCAATTATCCTGGTCGTTGTGTTTTAAATAAGCCCTTGGTCTCAGCTGGCTTTGTTACTTACCTTTCTGATGAAAGTTAAGCAAAACAGCAGTTAAAACACACACACACACACACACAAGAAAATCCAGTGAGCTGGAGTTTGTTGCTACAAATACCACTGGACCAAGTTCACCAGCTGATGTGCTAACCACCAGCTCTTCTGCCACTGAACCCAAACTTCTACCATCTCATATAGCTTGGGATGCAGTAGAAGGAGCACAAGCTCTAGAGGTCAAACAACCTAGGTATAAATCCCAGCTCTACCATTTTAGCTGTATGATCTTGGGCAAATCACTCCATCCCTCTGAAACTCAATTTCATCACTTATAAAATAGGAATGCCATTACCTACCTGACAATATCATTGAGGGTTGAAGGAGACAATATATATAAAGTTCTTAGCAGGGAAAGTTCAGAGACCTCAAAGCTAGAAGAAGGTTGAGACCCCATGAGAAGTGTCTAGTTCAGCATGGCCACTTGCCCTTGGCACATGAAAAGAGGAGACTCTCATCACAGTTTTCTATCTTATTCCCAATCCCCAGTTTTTCAGTCTTGTCAGCCACAGGCAACTACAGGTGACAGGTGTGGCAACCATGTTAGAGGAATTACTGGACTCAAAGCATTATTTTGTATTTGTATTGCTCTGGAGAGAAGTCTTAAGAGGACAGCAGTAAAGTTATAACAAAAAGAACAACATTTGGATCTGGACTTCTCCTGGCTCTCTCCCTTCTCCACAATTAGAGATAAATCAAGTACATGAACGATTTCTACTTTTCAAGCCTAGAGGCTTTAAAAGATAAGATGTACTACCCCAGAGCCTTGGGGCAGTAACAAACAGTGGCTAACAGGCAGAACTTAGACTGCCTGTGTTTCTCCCTAATCCATGCTTCTCCTGAGACACAGTTAGCAGGGTAGCACCAGTTACAGGATGCCTCCTGACCATTTATTGGCATCAACATCCTTTTTCATTGCCAATCACTTTTTGTACCTCCTATTCCCATCCACATACACAAAAATCCAGAGAAAGGAGAGAAATATGCAATGACATGATTGCTTCTAGCATTATGTAGGCCTTGGCCAATATGACCATTACCTAGGCCTTGGCCAGTAGGAGGAGCCACTTACCGGGGCTTTTTTGTCAATGGGCTTGATGACAAATTTCTTGTCATTGAAAGAGATGTTCCTGATTTCACTCCAGGGAAAGCCTATCTTAGGAGTCAGCCTGTAAAAATGGATACCAAGAGCATTAGGACAAACACAAGGCAAGAAGGACATAGAGGGTTGGTGCCTTGCCCTCACCACCACCAACTTCTCCATTAAGGAGACAGATTCATTGCCAGCTCAGCCAGTATCATCACATGCCACCAGGTCAGCTGCCAGCACTGAGAGTTCACAAAGGACTTTCTAATACTACAATCAACATATCCCTTGTCTCAACAACTAAGGTTTGCTTTATTTTTTGTTGAGGCATGGACCTTGTAACAATCTCTCAAAGAATCACCAGCCTTACTTCACTGGATCTCTTCTACTCAAAGTTGTAAAATCTGAGAGGACAGTAAATAATGAGTTCCAAGACTCAAGTTACACAAAACAATAATATATTGATCTTTATATTCATCAAGAGAAAACCAAGGGAAAAAATAAGCTAGTGAGATAAGGCTGTAGCAAGAGAGATTATAGGTCAAAAAATACTGAATCATCATATGAAGTGAGATTAATTACAAATCCTGACAAGGTGGGTTTTAAACCAGTGCTATCCAACAGAAATATAAATTATCACACATGCAATTTAAAATTTTCTAGTAACCACATGTAAGTAAAAAGAAACAGAGTGGAATTAACTATAACAACAGTTCACTTAACCCAGTATATGCAAAATACTATCATGTATTTTGAACATGTAAATGTTCATGAATATGTAAATGAATATTTAAAATACATTAAATGAGACATTTTATATTGTTTTTCACACTAAGTCTTCAATGTAGTTTATACATATAGCACATCTCAATTCAGACCAGCCACATTTCAAGTATCCAACAGCTACATGTGGGCCAGAAGCCACCACAGTGGACAGTGAAAGTCTAGTCAATGCAAGATTTAGAGGCCTGAGGGAGGTTGTGTGATCATCTGGGCTGGTCTAATCTAGGTAGAAAAATATGATACAGGTGGGACCCAGGAAGTATAATCATACTTTGTCAAGTCCTAGGTGTCAAAGTAGCCCAAAAAAGTAAACAAGCTGAGCAATATCATATGATATCTTTTATATGTGGAATCTAAAAAGAAATGATACAAATGAACTTACTTACAAAACAGAAACAGATTCACAGACTTAGAAAAGAAACTTATGGT
>NW_011481020.1:21162-22990 GCF_000754665.1 Bison bison bison
AGAGGATGGAAGGTGAGCAGATGATGGTTAACACAGCAAAATGTGACTTTTGTCAAAACATGCTCATAGAAGCCTAAGGTCTGAGATTCCCAAGGGGAATAAAGGCAGGCTGACTCTTGCTGACCTCTGGCATATTAGCTATCACAGAAGCCTCTTACACAGGCACATTATTAGCAGAGCCCAAATGAGATGGTGATGACAAAATGTAAAGATTTGTTCTTCAATTAGACATCTCCCAAATGGTATGCCATGTTCATAAAGAGCCTTCCTCATTTCATTCTTGGAGAGGGGACCCTTGTGGCTCAGAAACTCCCTAGGGGAGGGAATCTCAGGATCCCCTCATTTGGGCTATCAGCTCCCATCATCCACAAAAACCACAGTTTTATAATGGTGCTGATTTGCCTTCCATTTCTAATTTCCTCTTGTAAACGGCATTTCTGTCTCCAACATCCTCCAGTGTTCCTAGCCTCTGCCTCTTCTTCCCCACTGAACCAACTCTTATTCTCCTTGCAAGGGCATAGCATAGAGTCCACAGTTCCTAGGGTAGGCTTACCTGAGCATGCCCCGGTGCTCCTCATGCCACACCTGGATCCTTTCCTCCCACTGGTCCTTGTTAAGCTTGTGCTGCTCCAGGACCCTGGAAAGATGATGTGGGGTCAGTTACACCAGAAGCAGACTGAAATTACAGCAGGAGATATTAACTAGACACAGGGAACTGCCTGAGGGGTATGAGACATACAGAATGGGTGACCAAGAAAGACAATGGGAACACCTTCCTTTGTACCTTTAACCAGAAAATCCAATAATGTGCTGTGGTCACCAAGCAAAGCAGTAACATATTAACAGTCTGTGCTGATTTGTGAGACTGAGAGGAGGAATTGGCCTCATGGAGGCATGCATACTCTCTCCTAGATCTCTGTGGGGCCAATAGTTTGCATTTGTGAGACTACTGCTCAGGGATAAGATATAGCCTGTTGCTATGGAAGATAAAACTGAGTCCAAATGGTTTAGGAAAAAAAACTAACAGGTTCAACTGTTATTATCTGTAAAATGGGCCCAGTTGTAATTATATTATAACAATAACTCCCAGATCTACTAGATCATAAACAAGGCTTGCTTTAAATATGCTATTTCAGACATTATAGCAGTGACTGACTCATGTAGAGTCCCAGGGCACAACCACTATCCCTAATACCTTCAGGTGAGTTGTACATTTGCCATAGCTCCACTGGGACTGAGGTTACTGGAATGAAGCATAATTTTCTTTCCAATTTAAAAGCCTATATAAAATAGTGACTGGATGCAGTAGGGTTAAAAAAAATCAAGACTAGGGTTCCAGGTTGCCACAAATGAGCTGTGGGAGATTCAGCAGGTCAGAGTGAGTACCTCTACATCTTTATTTCCTTAGCTAGGAAATAAGGATTATGCCTGCCTTATTCATTCTGTGTGTTGTTGCGATGCTAAAATAAAAATAATTAGAGTTTGAGAATGTTCAGTTTTGAAGTTTACAAAAGGAGAAATCTCTGTACACTGGGTATCAATATTAAAAGACTGTTTTGAGCTCCCTATGTCCCTAGTTTAAGTATTTCTCACTCCAATGAACCTCTGATATAAGAAGTCTAAATCAGTGGAAAGGATCAAGAAAATGGAACTGGGGCAAGGAGAAGTAATCCATCTCTGGTTCTCAATATAAGCACCTGTTTCCACAGTAATGAAGTTCTGTAATAGGCAAACAGAGGAGGGAAAAAAGTGTTTTATTTTGAGAACCAGAGAAATAAGAACAGAATATGGTGCCATATGCAATCTGAGCATCATAACATGGTCTTCA
>NW_011481021.1:0-408 GCF_000754665.1 Bison bison bison
CACAACTGAAATGACCAAGCACAGACATATAGGTATATGAGATCTCATAGGAAAAAAAATCAAAAGGAATCACAATCTTGGCCATTACTCTCAGGGAGAACAGAAATGCTAAGCTCATAAATGTGTATGAGGATTGAGAGCAAAAATGGCCAGAAGGGTTGCTAAAGCACTCCGTGAAGAGAAGGCAAAGAAACCAGATAAGAGAAAGAATAACAATCTCAGTTTATGCTTTTTATTAAAAAGTGATGTGATGGAAATTTAATAATTGTGAAGATTATGTTTGAGAAACATTTATTAATATTTATTGCATGTAAAATACTTTAAAATAAGAAATTATAGTGTAAACAGAAATAATTTATGCGATAGTACTTCTAAAATGATAAAGTGTTTTCATTACAAAAGATAATT
>NW_011481021.1:4454-5443 GCF_000754665.1 Bison bison bison
ATTCATTCTCTTCTCAGTACAGTAAGTGTTTAAGTAGTACTTGGAGGAGGTTTCCCTTTTTTACACTTTTCCCCCAGCTTTATTGAGATATAATTGACATATAACACTATATAAGCTTAAGATATGAAGTATGATGATTTGATACACTTGTATATTACAAAATTTTTGCTGGGGTTTGTTCACACCCCCATTGCCTCACATAATTTCCATTTCTTTTATATATTGAGAACATTTAAGATCTCTTTTAACAGCTTTTGTGTATATAATATTAATGCAGTATCATTAACTAGAGTCACTATGCTATACATCAGATCCCCCAAACTTGCTCATCATATAATTGGAAGTTTGTACCCTTTGACGAATATCTACCCATTTCCCCCACTCTCAGCCCCTCACAACCAGCATTCTACTTTCTATGAGTTTGATTCTTTTAGATCCCACATTTAAGTAAGATCATACATACAGTATTTGTCTTTTTTTGGCCTGACTATTTCACTTAGCACAATGCTCCCAAGATACATTTATGTTGTTGAAAATGTTCCTTCTTTCTCATGGATGAATAATATTCCAATATACTAGTTCTTCATCCATTTATCTGAAGGTGAACACTTAGGCTGTTTGAATAATATTCCCCTTGCTATTATGAATAATATTGTAATGAACATAGGAGTGCACATATCTCTTTATGATCTTTATTTCATTTCCTTTGAATGCATACCAGAAGTGAGGTTGCTATATCATATGGTAGTTCTGTTTTTAAATTTTGAAGATGGTCCATCCTGTTTTCCCTAGTGATGCTACCAATTTATCTTCCCACTAACAGTGTACAAGGGTTTCCTTTGCTCTACTTCCATTCTAGCGTTTATCTCCTGTCCTTTCAATAAAAGCCATTCTAACAGATATTAGATGATATTTCATTGAGGTTTTGATTTGCATTTCCCTAGTGATTAGTTATCTTGAGCATGTTTTCATGTATCTATTGACCATTT
>NW_011481022.1:0-3247 GCF_000754665.1 Bison bison bison
GATCCAAAAGTCTACAAGCAATAAATGCTGGAGAGGGTGTGGAGAAAAGGGAACCCTCTTACACTGTTGGTGGGAATGCATGCTAGTACAGCCACTATGGAGAACAGTGTGGAGATTCCTTAAAAAAACTGGAAATAGAACTGCCATACAACCCAGCAATCCCACTGCTGGGCATACACATTGAGGAAACCAGAATTGAAAGAGACATGTGTACCCTAATATTCATCACAGTACTGTTTATAATAGCCAGGATATGAAAGAAACCTAGATGTCCATCAGCAGATGAATGGATAAGAAAGCTGTGGTACATATACACAATGGAGTATTACTCAGCCATTAAAAAGAACACATTTGAATCAGTTCTAATGAGATGGATGAAACTGGAGCTTATTATACAGAGTGAAGTAAGCCAGAAAGAAAAACACCAATACAGTATACTAACGCATATATATGGAATTTAGAAAGATGGTAATGACAACCCTGTATGCAAGACAGCAAAAGAGACACAGATGTATAGAACAGTCTTTTGGACTCTGTGGGAGAGGGAGCAGGGGGATTATTTGGGAGAATGGCATTAAAACATGTGTAATATCATATAAGAAATGACTCGCCAATCCAGATTCGATGCAGGATACAAGAAGCTTGGGGCTGGCGCATTGGGATGACCCAGAGGGATGGTATGGGGAGGGAGGTGCGAGGGGGGTTCAGGATGCAGAACACATGTACACCCGCGATGGATGCATGTTGATGTATGACAAAACCAGTACAATATTGTAAAGTAAAAATAAAGAAAGAAAGAAAAAAAAAATTAAAAGAGTATTTAACTTTGGCGAGTGGGTGGGGACTCAGGTATTTGTGAGCTCACAATTTATTAAGAACTAAGTGAATGAATAAAATTTAGAAAGCTTTAGGCTTGTGTAGTTTATACATTATGGATCTTATAGAAAGCAAATTTTCCCAAACAACAAAGTTTGATTTGCATAATTCCTCTAAATAAATATTTTGAAAAGTCTTTGAATACTTTGAAAGTGCTCAGTAAATCTGGCTTTTCAGTTCTTTGTTCCATTATATGACTCATTAACAAAGTAATATCCTACTTTTTTTGTAAATGTACGTAAGTAAGAAAAATCTGTGTAGACAGTGGTAGTTTCACCATGTTTATGAGTAAGTCAAAGGCAAACAATTATTACGCTGTATAATTATCTAATAAAGTAAACATTGAATGAATTAGCCCATTATTACAGAGCTGGACTGTGAGGAAAGCTGAGCACCGAAGAATTGATGCTTTTGAACTGTGGTGTTGGAAAAGACTCTTGAGAGTCCCTTGGACTGCAAGGAGATCCAACCAGTCCATTCTGAAGGAGATCAGCCTTGGGATTTCTTTGGAAAGAATGATGCTAAAGCTGAAATTCCAGTACTTTGGCCACCTCATGTGAAGAGTTGACTCATTGGAAAAGACTCTGATGCTGGGAGGGATTGGGGGCAGGATGAGAAGGGGACGACAGAGGATGAGATGGCTGGATGGCATCACTGACTTGATGGACATGAGTCTCAGTGAACTCTGGGAGTTGGTGATGGACAGGGAGGCTTGGCGTGCTGTGATTCATGGGGTCGCAAAGAGTCGTTCACGACTGAGCGACTGAACTGAACTGAAATGAACAACATTTCTACAAAGTGTTTCTTTGTAACTGATTATGATTTTTCAAAAGACTTCCTAAAGCTTCCATTTTCTCTTAAATTGCGATTTTAAAATTGTGTCTACTTTCCTTCTGATTTAAAAATATCACATCTTAACTACAAGAGAAAAGTTATCTAGACAATAAATTTTGAAATCAGAAGGTGCCTCACTCAACTGTCAATGTTGAGCGACCAGAGACAGTCTTTGTTCCATCTCTGAATTTCACTCTCCAGGCTCCACTGCATGAGGTAATGTCATGAACACATTAAATAGTTGTTTTAGAGTTAAACACACCTATTTTCAAATGCGAGTTTCAGGACATACTAATTGGATGATGTTGGGCAAATTACATTATGTGATTTATCATGCTCCTTCATGAGATCTCAAAGAGAAAAATGAGCAATCAACACTTAGGGCAGATGGTAACCTTTCCTGGTAGCTCAGTAGTAAAGAATCCTCCTGTCAATGAAGGAAAGTGGGTTCAGTCCCTGGGTGGGGAGATTCCCTGGAAAGAGGAGCCTGACGGGCTACAAAGGTTGCAAAGGAGTTGGACACAACTAAGTGACTACATGATAACAACAAAAACGTCATATGGCACATAACAAACTTTCAGTAATTGTTAGCTGTTGCCACTGAAGAGGCTGAACTGAATTAACCCCTGATGAAATACTTTTTTAATTTCTAATTTAAAAGGATAAAACAGAAACAGACATCCAAAGAGATAAAATAATTTTTCTTAACTTTCACAAAGTAGAAGAGACTAAACATGTAAATCATTCATGCATTTTCTATTGTATCATTTTTTTCTGAAGATTTTAAATCTATTAATATATTTAGTTTACTTCTCACTCAGGTGAGTCAACTATTACCCATTTCAACTACCTGGAAATTCATAAATATCACAGCAGGCAGGCTGAAACACAAAGTTCCTGAAGCTGTATTGCAGGAAAGAAAGATTTAACAGCAAAGAGTGTTGAGAAGACACTATAGAATGCTTCTGTGCCAGAACAAAAAGGGAAGGTATCACAAAAATTGATTTTAGAATCTGAATATCATTGTATTAGAAACGATCCTGTGAGGAAGAAGATAATAATGGTATAGGGAAAAGACATGCATAAAGTTTGGTTACTACTTTCATTTTAGTCATATTACGCTACAAGGTTAAGGGGGAAAAATTAGTTATGGCTCATCTAGGGGTCCCAATTTTTCATATGAAAATATTTTTTAAGGTCAAGCAATTGTAGTGTCTTGGGCTTCCCTGCTGGCTCAAGGTAAAGAACCTGCCTGAAATGTAGGATACTTAGGTTCTATCCGTGGGTCAGGACAATCCCCTGGAGAAGGGAATGCTACCCAGTCCAGTATTCTTGCCTGGAAAATTCCATGGACAGAGAAGCCTAGCAGGATACATTCCATGGGATTTCAAAGAGTTGAACCTGACTGAGCAACTAACACTAACTAATGTAAGAAACACAAGATGCTTGGTGCTGGTGCACTGGGATGACCCAGAGTGATGATACGGGGAGGGATGTGGGAGGGGGGTTCAGGATGGGGAACACATGTATACCTGTC
>NW_011481022.1:4132-7097 GCF_000754665.1 Bison bison bison
AAAAAAAAAAACAACCCTAGGACAGGAAGGATGGCAGTTTCTCCATTCAGTTTCCATACCATCATTTCAACCCTGCCACTGAACTCATGCCCCATTCCATCGTCAGATCCAGATAGTACGTGGGTAACAGTAACACTTAACAATAATAAATGTCTCATGTGCTCCATATGCTCTATTGAGTACTTAAGCATCTTATTACTGTGACCCCAAGCAACAGGAGCTATTATCATAAGTTTTCTATACTTGGCAAAACTGAGGATTAGTGAGTTAAATATATGCTGAGGACACAGCTGATTAGTGGTTTACAGGGGGTTCAAACAGGAAATTGCCAATGCCAAGTTTCAGGAGTGCTAGAAAAGTTTGAAAGGCTCAAGGTTTTAAAGACTTTTTGAACTCTAAGAGTGTGGAGGCACTCTAGTCTTCAACATTTTGAGGATCCAAATAAGAAACAAGAGAATATCAACAGGAAATTGTTATTTATCCCATGTCCATTGGACACATAGGCTTTTTGAAACTGACTCTCTGTAATTCATTTACTTAGCAGCAGCATCTCTTATTGGGATTGACTAAAAAAAGAAGCATCCAAATGTTTTCAAAAGTCATTAAAGGGAGAAATAAAAACAAAGTCTAATATGTGAGAACTATACCAAGGTTTAGATTTCACCTGTTTCTTCTACCTCTGTAAAATAGCACATTTAAACTGTCAGTTTAGAGTATTTGTTGTTTTCAATTTAAAATATTTACAATTCCTACTTTTAAAAATAATAAAATATTAATTTTAAATGCACTCATTTCCAAAGAGTCTGAACAGATACAGACTGTATGTGCATTTAATGATTCAAAATTATTCAGCTCTGCATTTAATTAATAATTAATTTTCTAGTTAGGTTATTGTGAAATCTTAAAAGAAAAAGGTTTAATTCTTTATTATATCCTGAAAGGAATAGAAAACCTTCAGAAATTGTTTGTCAAATTCTGCTGGCATAAGCATTGAAATCACCTGAGGTGCTTTTTCAAAATGCATATTTATAAGACCAGCTTTAAATCTACTGAAGGGAGTATTCAGATTTGCACAACCTGAAAGAGTTCTGCAGATCATTCTTATACTAATTTTTTTTATAATATTTTCTTTATATTTAAACTTGCCAAATTCTAGAGATTGTACTCTTAAAAATGTATTATATCTGACATTTAATCATAAAAAAATGATGTTTTAAAGGCAAATAGAGGGTACACATTTTTAAATCAAATAGAGTTTCAGAGTATTTAAAACAAAAATAAAAATTAAAAAACAACTATTGAATCAGCCATACATACCAAGAAGCTACAATGTACAAGATAGTATACTAGGCTTTGTGCAAGTTTAGATCTAGAAATATGGCTCCTGTAAAATATTGTAGAGAAGATATGCAATTGCTCCGCTCTTATTCCAAAGCAGATGCTTTAAACAATAAGGTTTCTAAATGTTTTCAGATGCTGTCAATGTCATTATCTGTGTGTCCGTAACATGAGCATTTTTTACATAATCACAAATAAAACTGTACATGTGTGCCTTATAAAATAAAATTGCTGTGAGATACCACTGAAATTATTTTTAACTATTATTTTTAAGTAGAAAAAGAAGGAAATGAAAACCTACTTCAATGTTCTTGCGGAGTGGTCACGCGGAGTCAGACACAACTGAAGTGACTTAGCAGCAGCAGCAGAAAAAGACATCCTCAAGCAACAAATTTGGCACAATAGATACATTATTTATAGACTTGAGCAATTTTTCTGTTCAATTACCTACTGCCAAGCTCATCAGCTAAGTTTAAAATGAATGAATAAACAATGTTATTTTATCCTGGAAAACTCAGTCTCTGAGGAAGGCAAAGAAATGGACCTGGATAGCATTTTTTTTCTAGGACTCTAAGACTAAGAAACACCTTTGTAGAAAAGTTTTAGCCATTTTGCCAGGATTTTCCAGAGTCCTTAATTCTGAGAGAAAGGTTTAGGTTTATCAAAAAAGTTTTTCCCTAAACATTATTCAAAATAAAACATACAGGACACATGTTCCTCTCCCAAATTAAGGTTTTGATGACTGTGTGACATAAAAAATGACATCATAATCATGCTAATCTAAGTCCTAAATGTAAGTTTTCAATACTTATTTGGAAACTTTTGAACTCATATAAAAAGACGACAATAAAGTTTTATATGTGTGTAAAACTTACAAAGAACTTTCACATTATTATATAAATTACGTTTTACAACACTATGAGAATTATCCCGGTTGAGCTATTTCAAATCCTAAAAGATGATGCTGTGAAAGTGCTGCACTCAATATGCCAGCACATTTGGAAAACTCAGCAGTGGCCACAGGACTGGAAAAGGTCAGTTTTCATTCCAGTCCCAAAGAAAGGCAAAGCCAAAGAGTCCTCAAACTACTGCACAATTGCACTCATCTCACACACTAGTAAAGTAATGCTCAAAATTCTCCAAGCCAGGCTTAAGCAATACGTGAACCGAGAATGTCCAGATGTTCAAACTGGTTTTAGAAAAGGCAGAGGAACCAGAGATCAAATTGTCAACACTGGCTGGATCATCGAAAAAGCAAGAGAGTTCCAGAAAAGCATCTATTTCTGTTTTATTGACTATACCAAAGCATTTGACTGTATGAATCACAATAAATGTGGAAAATTCTGAAGGAGATGGGAATACCAGACCACCTTACCTGCCTCTTGAGAAACCTGTATGCAGGTCAGGGAGCAACAGTTAGAGCTGGACATGGAACAATAGACTGGTTCCAAATAGGAAAAGGAGTTCATCAAGGCTGTATATTGTCACCCTGCTTATTTAACTTATATGCAGAATACATCATGAGAAATGCTGGGCTGGAGGAAGCACAAGCTGGAATCAAGATTGCCAGGAGAAATATCAATAACCTCAGATATGAAGATGACACCACTCTTATGGCAGAAAGTGA
>NW_011481022.1:7197-7443 GCF_000754665.1 Bison bison bison
AAAAGTTGGCTTAAAGCTCAACATTCAGAAAACTAAGATCATGGCATCCAGTCCCATCACTTCATGGGAAATAGATGGGGGAACAGTGGCTGACTTTATTTTTCTGGGCTGCAAAATCACTGCAGATGGTGCTTGCAGCCATGAAATTAAAAGACGCCTACTCCTTGGAAGGAAAGTTATGACCAACTTAGACAGCATATTAAAAAGCAGAGACATTACTTTGTCAACAAAGGTCCTTCTAGTCAA
>NW_011481022.1:8953-14645 GCF_000754665.1 Bison bison bison
CAAAAAAATGAAGTTTGACATTGTTTCCACTGTTTCCCTATCTATTTCTCATGAAGTGATGGGACCAGCTGCCATGATCTTCGTTTTCTGAATGTTGAGCTTTAAGCCAACTTTTGCACTCTCCTCTTTCACTTTCATCAAGAGGCTTTTTAGTTCCTTTTCACTTTCTGCCATAAAGGTAGTGTCATCTGCATATCCGAGGTTATTGATATTTCTCCTGGCAATCTTGATTCCAGCTTGTGCTTCCTCCAGCCCAGCTTTTCTCATGATGTATTCTGCATATAAGTTAAATAAGCAGGGTGGCAATATACAGACTTGACATATTCTTTTTCCTATTTGGAACCAGTCTGTTGTTCCATGTCCAGTTCTAGCTGTTGCTTCCTGACCTGAATATAGGTTTCTCAAGAGGCAGATGACGTGGTCTGGTATTCCCATCATTTTCAGAATTTTCCACAGTTTATTATGATCCACACAGTCAAAGGCTTTGGCATAGTCAATAAAGCTGAAATAGATGTTTTTCTGGAACTCTCTTGCTGTTTCAATGATCCAACAGAAGCCAATATCTAGCTCTAATTTTGAAATTTACATGAGCCTCTGTCAAATTTCCCATGTTGATATATTTTTTATATCTTTGTTTTGCCATCATCACTGTTCACCTGATTCTTATCATCTGTCTACATCTATATTCATATTTTGAATAAATTATATGCAAGAGAAACTTTGAAAGTGAAAGTGAAGTCATTCAGTCATGTCCAACTCTTTGTGACCCATGGACTGCTGTCAGCCAGGCTCCTCCTTCCATGGGATTTCCCAGGCAAGAATACTGGACTGGGTTGCCATTTCCTTCTCGAAGTGATCTTCCCAAAAACTTCGGGGGAAAATAATTCTTGAAGGTTAGAGAAACATAAAAGATATAATGGTAGTCAAATATTCAGCACTGAGTTAATGATAGAGATGAGTTAATAATCTTTCTGAAATTATGTGACATGGTAAAAATATCATTAATTAATTAATTTGATCAAAGATATAAGAAAATATGAAAATTTATGAATAGATTCTCTCATGTAGCAAATAAATCTCTCTCTGTACCTTCAGGTACAATTTTAACACTGTACCTCCAGGTTAATGAATGCTCTTGTTTAAGAGATACAAATATATATAATATGTATATACAGTGTATCCATATAAAATTTTACTATTATTTACATAGAAGTTGTGGTTTTCCCAGGAGGCTCAAATGGTAAAGAATCGGCCTGCAGTATGGGAGACGGATTCTATCTCTGGATTGGGAAGAAGCCCTGGAGAATGGGATGGTAATTTATTCAGTATTCTTGCCTGGAGAATTCCATGGACAGAACAGTCTGGCGGCCTACAATCCATGGGATCGCAAAGAGTCAGACATGACAGAGCTACTGACTAATTTCACTTTCACTTAGAAGTTGTAGAGTTTCTATTACGGAAGGTTATTTCTTGTAATATACCTGATTCGAAGAAGGCAATGGCACCCCACTCCAGTACTCTTGCCTGGAAAATCCCATGGATGGAGGAGCCTGATGGGCTGCAGTCCATGGAGTTGCTAAGAGTCAGACATGACTGAGTGACTTCACTTTCACTTCTCACTTTTATGCATTGGAGAAGGAAATGGCAACCCATTCCAGTGTTCTTGCCTGGAGAACCCCACGGATGGGGGATCCTGGTGGGCTGCCATCTATGGGGTTGCACAGAGTCCGACACGACTGAAGTGAATTAGCAGCAGCAGCACCAGCAGCTAAAAATTAGAGCATATTATAATTGTTCATTTGCAAAACAGCTTTATTGAAGATTCAGTTGTTTAATGTATTGTTTGTTGACTCCTCCCTTCAGTATCACATAATCAAAAGATATCTTTAAAACATTCTTTCACAACGATATTTCATCTTCAAAACTGATGCAATTCTAGGGTTTAGACTGCTGTAACTTTCCTCTACCCAGAGATAGCAAAACAATATACCAATAACAAAGCAGACCGCTAAAATTATTTAGAAAAATGGGTTCAAAAATTTTCAGAAAACTATTTTGTCACTGGATAAATGTTACTCACTTTACTGCCTTCAGAAACCAATTTCAAGGTTGTGTTGTGTTGTTTTGTTTTGTTTTGAAAACTTTTTTAAAAGGCAGTAGAAGAAAGCAGATTCATGCATAGAATTTCTTTCTTCAGTCACCTTTGAATATCTAAATGATTTAGTTTTTAAAATATTCTACTTATATTTTTATTCTTCTCAGCTGAATTTTAATCATCTTAAATATATTTGAAAAATGAAAGGAGAAATGGAAAGAAAAGACACACTATTAAGAATTAACTAACCCAAACTGGAATTATCATTAAGGTATCTAGTTTTAAGAGACGGCTTATTCTGTCTCTAATATCATTATAGGGAATAAATTTTTTGTAGACCATAATCTGATTCGGCTGCAGTAATGAAATTAAAAGATGCTTACTTCTTGGAAGAAAAGTTATGACCAACCTAGATAGCATATTAAAAAGCAGAGACATTACTTTGCCAACAAAAGTCCATCTAGTCAAGGCTATGGTTTTTCCTGTGGTCTTGTATGGATGTGAGAGTTGGACTGTGAAAAAGGCTGAGGGCCGAAGAATTGATGCTTTTGAACTGTGGTGTTGGAGAAGACTCTTGAGAGTCCCTTGGACTGCAAGGAGATCCAACCAGTCCATTCTGAAGGAGATCAGCCCTGGGATTTCTTTGGAAGGAATGATGCTAAAGCTGAAACTCCAGTACTTTGGCCACCTCATGCGAAGAGTTGACTCATTGGAAAAGACCCTGATGCTGGGAGGGACTGGGGGCAGGAGGAGAAGGGGATGACAGAGGATGAGATGGCTGGATGGCATCACTGACTCAATGGACGTGAGTCTGAGTGAACTCCAGGAGTTGGTGATGGACAGGGAGGCCTGGCATGCTGTGATTCATGGGGTTGCAAAGAGTCGGACACGACTGAGCATCTGAACTGAACTGAACTGAGCATTTCTGAAGGTCCATTCAGATCTTTTGCCCATAAAAAAAAAATAAATAAATAAGTAGGAAGTGAAGTGAAAGTCACACAGTCATATCTGACTCTTTGCAACCCATGGACTGTATAGTCCATGGAATTCTCCAGGGCAGAATACTGGAGTGGGTAGCTATTCCCTTCTCCAAAGGATCTTCCCAACCCAGGGATTGAACCCAAGTCTCCCAAATTGCAGGCAGATTCTCTACCAGCTGAGCCACCAGGGAAGCTGAGCCACCAAGGAAACATTTTGCCATTTTAAATGTTATTTTTTTCTCTCTGATTGTTGAGTTTTCAGAGTTTTCATACATTTTGGATAACAATTGTTTATCAGATCTGTTTGGCAAAGACTTTTTCATACTCCAGGGGCTTGAATTTTATTCTCTTAACAATGTATTTTTTCATAAAAGAAGTATTTCGTTTTAATAATTTCCAATTTTATTTTTTTTCATGAATCATACTTTGCTGTTTTATCTAAAACATCATGAATCCTAAGGTTAACTAAAATTTTCAGTGTTATCTTCTAGGAGTTCCATAGCTTTGCATTTTTACATTTAGGTACATAATCAATTTTGAAATACTGTCAACAGTGTAAGAACAATGTCGTTTTTTTTTTCTTTTTTCTTTATTGCATGTGGATGTCCATTGTTGAAAAGACTATCCTTCCTCCACTGAATTTCTTTTGTCAGTTTGTCAAATATTAGCTGACTACAGTTGTGTGTATCTATTTCTGAGTCATTTATTCTGTTCCATTGATCTATTTGGTTATTCTTCCACCAATACTACACTGACTTGATTATTGTCACTTTATACTGTCTTGATGTTAGGTGATGCCAGTCCTTGGACTTTGTTCTTCAATATGTTGTCTGTTCTCTGTCTTTTGCCTTTCATATAAATTTTAGAATCAGTTTGTCAATATCTATAAAATAACTTCCTGGTTTTTATTGGACTTGCATTGAATCTATAAGGTTGGAAAGTTCTAATATCTTAAAATATATAATATTGAGTTTTCCTTTTCATGGACATAGAATATATGTCCAATTTTAAGATTTTTTCTATATGTTTCATTATAGTTTGTAGTTCGTGTAGAATTTGTTTGATTTATACAAGTACAATTGAGCTTTGAACAATGCAGGCATTAGGGATATCAACCTTCCATGCAGTCCAAAATCTATACAAAATTTATTTTTGGCCCTCCATACACGTGATTCTGCAACTGCAGATTTAACCAATCACAGAGCATGTAGTACTGTAATATTTACCACTGGAAAAAATCCATGTATAAGTGGACTCAACTCACACAGTTCAAACCTGCATTGTTCAAGGCACAACTGTATTTCTCTTTTTGGTGCTAGTGTGAGAAATACTGTGCTTTTAATTTCCAGTTCCAGTTGTTAATTGATGGTATAAAAGAAGGCAATCAGAGAAGGCAATGACACCCACTCCAGGACTCTTGCCTGGAAAATCCCATGGGTGGAGGAGCCTGGTAGGGTGCAGTCCATGGGATTGCTGAGGGTCGGACATGACTGAGTGACTTCACTTTCACTTTTCACTTTCATGCATTGGAGAAGGAAATGACAACCCAATCCAGTGTTCTTGCCTGGAGAATCCCAGGGATGGGGGAGCCTGGTGGGCTGCCGTCTATGGGGTTGCACAGAGTCAGACACAACTGAAGTGACTTAGCAGCAGCAGCAGCAAGAAGACAACTGACTACTGTATACACTAACCTTGTATCCTGCAACCTTGCTGTCATTTCTTATTAGTTCCAGAAGATTTTTGTTGTTGTTGTTATTTGATTCTTGGAATTTCCACATAGATAATTATGTCATCTGTGAATAAAGACAACTTTATTTCTTCCTATCTTTAAGTTCAGTTCAGTTGCTCAGTCGTGTCCGACTCTTTGCAACCCCATGAATCACAGCATGCCAGGCCTCCCTGTCCATCAACATCTCCCAGAGTTCACTCAAATTTATGTCCATCGAGTCAAAACGCCATCCAATCATCTCATCCTCTTTCATTCCCATTTCCTCCTGCCCCCAATCCCTCCCATCATCAGAGTCTGTTCCAATGAGTCAACTCTTCGCATGAGGTCGCCAAAATACTGGAGTTTCAGCTTTAGCATCATTCCTTCCAAAGAAATCCCAGGGCTGATCCCCTTTAGAAAAGACTGGTTGGATCTCCTTGCAGTCCAAGGGACTCTCAAGAGTCTTCTCCAACACTACAATTCAAAAGCATCAATTCTTCAATGCTAAGCTTTCTTCACAGTCCAACTCTCACATCCATACATGACTACTGGATAAACCATAGCCTTGACTAAACGGACCTTCGTTGGCAAAGTAATGTTTCTGTTTTTCAATATGCTATCTAGGTTGGTCATAACTTTCCTTCCAAGGAATAAGCATCTTTTAATTTCATGGCTGCAGTCACCATCTCCAGTGATTTTGGAGCCCAAAAAGATAAAGTCTGACACTGTTTCCCTATCTATTTTCCATGAAGTGATGGGACTGGATGCCATGATCTTCGTCTTCTGAATGTTGAGCTTTAAGCCAACTTTTTCACTCTCCACTTTCACTTTCATCAAGAGGCTTTTTAGTTCCTCTTCACTTTCTGCCATAAGGGTGGTGTCATCTGCATATCTGAGGTTATTGATATT
>NW_011481022.1:14745-21956 GCF_000754665.1 Bison bison bison
ATTTCTCCCAGCAATCTTGATTCCAGCTTGTGCTTCTTCCAGCCCAGCGTTTCTCATGATGGACTCTGCATATAAGTTAAATAAGCAGGGTGACAATATACAGCCTTGACGTACTCCTTTTCCTATTGGGAACCAGTCTGTTGTTCCATGTCCAGTTCTAGCTGTTGCTTCCTAACCTGCCTATAGGTTTCTCAAGAGGTAGGTCAAGTGGTCTGGTATTCCCATCTTTTTCAGAATTTTCCACAGTTTATTGTGATCCACACAGTCAAAGGCTTTGGCATAGTCAATAAAGCAGATGTTTTTCTGGAACTCTCTTGCTTTTTTGATGATCCAACAGATATTGGAAATTTGATCTCTGGTTCCTCTGCCTTTTCTAAAACCAGCTTGAATATCTGGAAGCTCACGGTTCACATATTGCTGAAGCCTGGCTTGGAGACTTCTGAGCATTACTTTACACCTATCTTTACACCATTAAAATTTTTTGTTGATCTTATTGCATTAGCTGAGAGTATCAGTAAAATGTTGAATATGAGTGATGAGGGTAACCAAAGACTTTTAAGATGTTCAGATTCCATATCCCATTATTTATAAAAACACTTTTTATACTTTAACGTCTCTAACAATCTATATATATTTTGTTATTGATGAGATTTAAGTTGCATAATATTTAAAGTGTTTCTTTTTATTTTTTCTTATTAATAGTACATAAAAATAGTGTATTTTCAGTGCTGTTCTAGCAAGAATTAAAATAGGAAAATAATATATTTCAAGACTAAATCTTCTTTTTACTTAGTTGAAGAGTGCAAACATTTTTATTTTCCTCATTCAAATAGCATGCTAAGTGGTCCAGCTCTGAGTCTTGAACTACTGTTTCAATGAATATTTCAATTTTCTTTTGGCCTTGATTGCTTTGTTCTGACTGCACCTCCACATACTATCTACATTTTGTTCCCTTTACCTATTCAAATTTTAACGTATTTTTACACTAAACTGCCAATTGCTAGGAGAATCCTTTACTTTTCTTTGTCATTAGTTAACTTTATCCTGCACAGCATGTGATAACTTTATACTTTCTACCACAGAGCATAGACAAATGCAGTGTATATAAACTATGCTCAAACCTAGTTGATATATTTGTTCACTGAGGAAAGTGAAAACCTTAAAATCATTTTCTTCCCAATCCATAAATAAATAGTATTGTCTTTACTAATGCCACACCTTCTGTTCTTCTACCTATCAGAGCTAAATAGCCAGAGTGGATTAGCCACTTGCTAACTTCATAACTTTGGACACATAATTTCATGACTCTAAGTCTTAGTTTTCTCACTGGTAAACAGGGGTAAAAATAGTTCTTATCTCATGTGGTTTGTCTGGGGACCAAATCTATGTCAAAATTTGGCTCAGTGCTTGGCACAGAGTACTCGCTCTTATAAATACTAGCTATTAATATTAATACTATCATATTTCTTATTGTTCTAAGTCACTTCAGTCATGTCTGACTCTGGGACCCCATGGATTGTAGGCTGCCAGACTTCATCTGTCTATGGGATTCTCCAGCCAAGAATACTGGAGTGGGTTACCATGCCCTTCTCCAGGGATCTTCCTGACTCAGGGATCCAACCTGCTTTTCTTATGGCTCCTGCATTGGCAGATGGGTTCCCTAGTGCCACCTGGGAAGCCTTTATTTCTTATGGCACCATAGAATAGCTGCCTCCCAGGTAATTTGCATAGAGAAAAGTCTAAAATTTGGGTATGTGCTAAAGATTTCTTGGACTCTGCCCCGTATAGAATAACCCTAAAGTAGATGGTAAAGTCAAGATTTAGGCACATATAGTTTATATGGGTGGAGAAGGCACTGTCACCCCACTCCAGTACTCTTGCCTGGAAAATCCCATGGACAGAGGAGCCTGGTAGGCTGTAGGAGTTGGACACGACTGAGCGACTTCACTTTCACTTTTCACTTTCATACATTGGAGAAGGAAATGGCAACCCACTCCAATATTCTTGCCTGGAGGATCCCAGGGACGGGGGAGCCTGGTGGGCTGCGGTCTATGGGGTCACACAGAGTCAGACACGATTGAAGTGACTTAGCAGCAGCAGTAGCAGCAGTTTATATGGGATATGTTTTTAGGAAGCACAGTGAAAAAGTGGGACAATGAGATGTGGAAGGGAGGAAAGCCAGTTAAGGATCTGCTAACTAAAAAGCCTCTTGATGAAAGTGAAAGAGGAGAGTGAAAAAGTTGACTTAAAGCTCAACATTCAGAAAACTAAGATCATGGCATCTGGTCCCATCACTTCATGAGAAATAGATGGGGAAACAGTGGAAATAGTGTCAGACTTTATTTTTTCAGGGGCTCCAAAAGCACATGGTGATTGCAGCCATGAAATTAAAAGATGCTTACTCCTTGGAAGGAAAGTTATGACAAAACTAGATAGCATATTGAAAAGCAGAGACATTACTTTGCCAACAAAGGTCCATCTAGTCAAGGCTATGGTTTTTCCAGTGGCCATGTATGGATGTGAGAGTTGGACTATGAAGAAAGCTGAGCACCGAAGAATTGATGCTTTATCACTGTGGTGTTGGAAAAGACTCTTGAGAGTCCCTTGGACTGCAAGGAGATCCAACCAGTCCATTCTGAAGGAGATCAGCCCTGGGATTTCTTTGGAGGGAATGATGCTGAAGCTGAAACTCCAGCACTTTGGCCACCTCATGCGAAGAGTTGACTCATTGGAAAAGACCCTGATGCTGTGAGGGATTGGGGGCATGAGGAGAAGGGGATGACAGAGTATGAGATGGCTGGATGGCATCACCAACTCGATGGACATGAGTTTGAGTAAACTCCGGGAGATGGTGATGGACAGGGAGGCCTGGCGTCCTGAAATTCATGGGGTTGCCAAGAGTCAGACATAACTGAGCAACTGAACCAACTGAACTGAATGTCATAGCCACATGCAGAGCAATGTCATATGGACTCATAAAAGCCAACTGCTAAATTTTCAAGACTTTTGCAAACCAGTTATTAAACACATCCATTGTTAAAAATTAAATGATATAAAATTCAGTCAAATCAATTACGTTTAAAAATGGAGAAAAAAGTTAGATTTTTACCATCAGTTATTAACTCTTTTGCTTGTTTTAAGTGTTTGACATGCAAGAAATTGTGTATGGTTCATGATAATAAAATTAAAAGGTATAAATTCTTTATCTCACACATACACTTCTTGAGAAGGTGTGGTGTATGTATTATTTTATTGAAGACTAGATAAATATTTTACAGGTTGTATATTAGGATTTGGAATCAGAAAAAAATATAGATTTTTTGTTTTGTCATAGTTTAATCTTTCTAATCTTAATAGTTCTCACAATAAAACAGGTGTGATAATATTTAATTTGATATTGTTACAAGTTTTAAAATAATATATATATAAAGGAGGTGCTTGAAATGTAGGTGGTACTAAATGTTTAATAATATTTTTTTTCTTATTTGTTTAAAATACTGAATTCTTTATTTCAAGTTAAGTTTCTAAGATTGAGTTATCTTGTTCTTATATTATCCAAGTCCTTTACTTTTTCCTCTTATTCCTTTTCAGTTTCTGACTCTTAACTGTCTCGTAGCTCCTCAGACTTATTTCCAGAGAAAGAGAGGTTGAACTTAAGATGAGTTAGAATTACTTCTGCTGTACTTTCCATAAAAAGGTTTTGTGGGGCAAATTGGAAATTAGTGACTTAATGGTCAACCTATGCTATTTGTTGGTTTGAATAACGAGCTATCCCTAAGATATATGAAATACATTTAAATTTATACAGCCTTAAATAAATCACAAAAGGAGAGACCATGTCACTATTTTTTTTTTTAAATATCCAGTTATACTTAAAAGTATGACACAGGAGTTGCTCAATAAATGTTTATTTAATAAATTGGTGAATGCAACTACAGATGGATGACTGAATTTGTAAGATCATTATTCTTTGTTACAGTGGATAAGAATTGTCTAGAATCCTGCCATATGAAAATTACTAGATTTAGATAAAGTAAAATATACCTAATCATAGAACACCCCTACAAAAATGTCAAGTCTTTTCAAAAAATTTAGTGGCAATGCTAAAATATTTTGTTAAGTGTTCATATTTGAAGAACACCTCCATTACATTTATACCTGTTAATCAATGTCCTGGTTTATAAATTAGTTATATGAATTTTTTAAGTTGAATCTTTTTATTTGTATCTGATTTTAACTTTGAGTCTATTCTGTTTTTTCAAACTAGCAATTTAATAGTACTTGAATTATTTTAGTTGTTGAATGCCTATAACCTAATCAGTTAAAAATACTTCATTTGGGATATTTGAGGAGTGAGAAATTCAAGTTCAAAAATATGCTCCAAATTCATTTTTAATGAAGTTTAATGTTCTATGCAATTAGAAAAATACTAAAATAGTGTACTACTTTTTATGTTGAACTTTTCTACCTCAGTTTTTACTGTCTCTTCTTCATCTGAGCATTCAATTGATAATTAATAATGTTTATTGAATATATGAATTATACCAACAAAGCAATTAAGTGCATGAAAGTATGAAACTTTCAGAAATACTGAGATAAATAATGAGAACGAAGTATAAGCAGTGATATAAAATGTCTTTCTCAGTACCAGATGATTTATTTTGTTATTACTTTTAGGAGGAGTCATTAATGAATTAATGTACCAAGGGAATCTCAGACATGTAGAGTGAAAAATATCTGTACTGATCAATATTTTTGAAAGAAGAAAAAATTTCACAATCAATCATTATTAAATGTAGCTTAATCCCTAATATGGAGAAAGAAATGCCAACCCACTCCAGTATTCTTGCCTGGAGAATCCCAGGGACGGAGGAGCCTGTTGGGTGCTGTCTATGGGGTCGCACGGAGTTGGACATGACTGATGCGACTTAGCAGCAGCAACAATCCCTAATATATCAGAAATAATGAAGTACTTTATTTTAGAATATATGACTAAATCACAGGATAATATAAGTAGTAAATTCTAAATGTGTTCATAAAGAGAGGCCAAAAAAGAAGCCATTTATTTGTTAAAATCCATTATGAGGAATAAAAAGATGAGCCCTCTGAATACATGTTCTTAATAGTAATACAATTACTTTCATTTTAATTTAAAGATCCAGTTGTTAATAACATTATGCTCAAATATGTATGTTAAGTGAGGGGAATTTGAATTCTAAATATATGACACAAATTAAATATATGGATGCAAATAATAACAATGGTTTGTGCATGCTCAGTCATGTCAGACTCTATTCAAACCCTTGGACTGTAATTCACCAGGCTCCTATGTCCATGAAATTTTCCAGTCAAGACTACTGGAGTGGATTGCCACTTCCTACTCCAGGGGATCTTCCTTTGATCCCAGGGATCAAAGCCATGTCTCTTGTGTCTCCTGCATTGGCAGGTGGATTCTTTACCAACTGTGCCACCTAGGAAACCCATAATAGCAATGATACTTGGGTACAATTTTAAATTAATATCATAATTGGTATCTATTCTAGAATGTATTTTTCAACACTGATTAAGAGAGACGTCATATACACACTGAAGAAGAAGAAGAACAGAAACGACAAGTAGAAGACATATTCGCCTCACTCTATTTGATTACAAGAAAATGGAAAATTTGGGACAAAAGTACTCCTCTTGGCTGAGAATTTGTTGAGTCTTTTTAGAGCAACTTTTTAAACTTGTTAAACTTGTTAAACTTGTTGAGTTTTGGTTGTCTACAGAACAGCAAACTGATGTTCCATATATTTAATCTGCATTCATATAGGAATACACATTCTATTGAAATATTTGGCAAGATTCACTCTCGAAACACAATACCTAGCCTAAGGATCAATATAGGTGGACATCATTCTCTTGGTACAGTGATAGTGGGAGGATACAGGGAAGTGACACTATTATAAGGATATTGACATTATTAAAAGAGCTGAGGTAGTTCAGTTTCATCATAATATAATCATCCATATACAGAGAGGGAATTTACTCAATTGGGAAGACAAGAAAAGACTTGATAAAAGACATACTATCAGAATTTGAGTTCTGTTTCCACCATGTGTTTTGTAAAGTTCCTTGCCTACCAGTTATAATATGGGAATGATAATATTTACCTCATTTGTAAGTATTAACTGGAAAAATCTATATAAACTATTGAGCAGAGTGGCTGGTAACAGTAGTCCTTCAAAGAGTGATGGTTATTATTTTGGCAAAAAATAGATGCACAGCAAAAACTATTGATGTTGACTAATTTAGTACATTGCTTATAGATTTTTACAAAGTAAAAGTAAAAGTAATTTTATTGCACTTTCAAGTCATCTCCCTCTTAGCTGCTGAATATTTGTTTAAAAAATATATTTGTTTGTTGTATAACAAGTGAAATAGAGTGGATTCTAGGGTTTATTCTAGAGAGAAACTAGTATTTACCCTTCCATCTTCACAGGGCTGGGCTCTTTAAGTATTAACAATAAATATTCAAGGCTGAAAGGGGGCCAGTAAAGTTAGAGTTCATTTTCCTTGTAAGTTCAGTTTGCTTGACAGGAAACTCTGCCTAAGAATTGGTCTTACAGTATGTAAAACCTAGCATACTTGAACAAGCATCAGCAGAAAGTGCGTTTGAGAGGGAATAAAGAGGAGTGGAAAGGAAGCAAAAAAATGATTCCATAGAAGTCTGGTCAATGGGGACTATATCGTACATGGACTAGATATCTATTAAAATAAGAATTTTGTATTTTATCTTAAAATGGAAAGTTCTTGGAGAATTTTATTCATGGGAGTAACTTGAACAGATATACCTTTTGGCTTCACTGAGGAATGTTTTGAAGATGGCAGTAATAGTTGCAGAGACACTCTATGGGAGAGGGAGAGGGTGGGAAGATTTGGGAGAATGGAATTGAAACATGTAAAATATCATGTATGAAACGAGATGCCAGTCCAGGTTCGATGCACGATACTGGATGCTTAGGGCTAGTGCACTGGGACAACCCAGAGGGATGGTATGGGGAGGGAGGAGGGAGGAGGGTTCAGGATGGGGAACACATGTATACCTGTGGCGGATTCATTTTGATATTTGGCAAAACTAATACAATTATGTAAAGTTTAAAAATAAAATAAAATTTTTTAAAAAAGTAAAAAAACTAGTTTTGAAACTGTTAAGTTACTTTAGTATA
>NW_011481022.1:23564-26453 GCF_000754665.1 Bison bison bison
GGTAATTTGTGTGTGTCTAGGTGTCTGTCCCAGAGAAGGCAATCGGCACCCCACTCCAGTACTCTTGCCTGGAAAATCCCATGGATGGAGGAACCTGGTGGGCTGCAGTCCATGGGGTCGCGAAGAGTTGGACACGACTGAGCGACTTCCCTTTCACTTTTCACTTTCATGCATTGGAGAAGGAAATGGCAACCCACTTCAGTGTCCTTGCCTGGAGAATCCCAGGGATGGGGGAGCCTGGTGGCTGCCGTCTATGGGGTCACACAGAGTTGGACACGACTGAAGCGGCTTAGCAGCAGCAGCAGCAGCAGCAGGGGTTTGTCCACTGCATCTAGGCTATATAATTTGTTGACAAATGTTTATACACAATGTTCTTTTATGGTCTTTGCAATTTCTGTCACATTATAGTTTTATTTCCACTTTTTCCCCCTGATTTTTGGCTGTATATTTTCTTGATTTTTCTAAGTTAGTCTAACTACAGTTTGTCTACTCTATTAATCAATTCAACCAGCTGTGGGTTTCAATAATTCTTTTTCGATTTGGTATCTAACTTATTTGCACTCTAATATTTGTTATCCCCTTTCTTCTCCTGACTTTGGGTTGTGTTTGCACTCCTTTTGCTAGTTCCTAAAGTATAAAGCTATTTTATTGAGTTCAGATCTTTCTTTTCCTTTATTGTAGTTCTTGAGAGTCTTATAGCACTGCTTTCATTACATTCCATGATAGTGATATGCTGTGATTTCATTTAATTCATCTTAAAGCATTTTCTAATTTTTTTTATAATTTCCTTTTAGACTCTTGTTGATAAGTTATTTTGGAGTGTGTTGTTTAATTTCTACATATTTGTGAAAAATGTCTGTTCTCATTTTGCTATTTCTAGGTTCATTCAATTATGGTTGAAGAAGATATTTTGTATGATTTCAATCTTTTCACATTTGTTGAGACTTGCTTTGTAGACTAACATCTGTTCTACCATATTCACTTGAGAAAAATGTATATTTTGATTTTTAGTTGAGTATTTACTTGAATCTGTTACCTCTGGTTGGCTGATAACATTGATTGAGTTGTCTGTTTAACAAGAGGATCCTACAGGGGATCATCTTTTAACAATCAGTTCCTCTACCCATACAAATTCTTAGCAATCACCATAAATAAATGAAATCGACAAAACTAATCATCAGAAGAGAAACTCAGCAAGTAAAAATTTTATTTTACTGAACTTTATGTGCATAAGGATGCTAGAAAAAAGAGTAAAATAAAAGTTAAAAAGAAGAAGAAGAAGAAGCCTTTCCTATATATGACCATTTTAAGAGACTCTGCCTTTGGATACAGATAAACTAATGAAAAATATTCACTGCAATGAAGTCAATGATACTTGACCATTTTTTGTTTGTTTGCTTGCTTGTTTTTAGAACAACTGTTCATCATGGACCAGAAACACTAGTATTATCAATAGCTGAGAGTTAGAATACAGAAGTCTAGGCTCCATCCCAAACCCATTTTATCAGATTATGTGTTTTATCATACTACTTAGGTAGTTTGTAAGCATATGAAGTTTGAAAAATGCTTCTGTAGCTTAGTGTTTCTCAGCTATAAATGTACTTTAGAATCATCTGATAGTCTTAAAAAAAAAAAAACTGCTTATATTGATATCTTATCTAGAGATTCTGACTAACCTACCTAGAGTGATTCTTTCATTTTGTTTTGTTTGTTTGTTTGCCTTTTTAATCCTTCCTAGATGATTCTAGTTCTAAGCAAAAATGAGAATTGCAGCTTCACTAGGGGTTCTTAACATAGATTCCACAGATCCCTCATATTTCAAATGCCTGCCAGTGCAGGACACTCAGGTTGTATCCTTGGGTTGGGAAGATCACTTGGTGAAGGAAGCAACAACCCACTCTAGCATTCTTGGCTGGGAATTCCCATGGACACAGAAGCCTAGTGGACTAGAGTCCAGGGGGTCACAAACAATCAGACACAACTTAATGGCTAAACAAACAAACAATAAGCAATTTATAACATCTACCAGAGTCCATGACCCCAAAATTTTAAGGATGTAGAAATCATTACTCTGGGAGGAGCAGCTAAGATGGTGGAGGAATAGGACGGGGAGACCACTTTCTCCCCCACAAATTCATCAAAAGAACATTTAAAAGTCAAGTAAATTCCATAAACAACTTCTGAATGCCAGCAGAGGACATCAGGCACCCAGAAGAGCAACCCATTGTCTTCGAAAGGAGGTAGGAAAAAATATAAAAGACAAAAAAAGAGACAAAAGAAGGAGGGATGGAGCTCCGTCCTGGGAAGGGCGTCTTAAAAAGAGAGAAGTTTCCAAACACCAGGAACCCTTCTCACTGCTGAGTCTGTGGTGAGCCTTGGAAGCACAGTGGGCAACATAACAGGGAGGAAAAATAAATAAACAATTAAAACCCACAGATTACAAGCCCAGTGGTAACTACCCCAGTGGAAAGCAGCGCAGATGCCTGAACCCGCCACTAGCAAGCGGGGGCTGGGCAGGGAGGTGCGGGCTGCATCCCTTAGGGTAAGGATCTTCCCTGAATGCCCCAAGTGCTATCTGAGCGAACTAATTTGGGCTAGCAAACCAGACTGTGGGATAACTACCACGTGAAAAGCCAGCCCTAAGCTAAGACACCGCCAGGCCCATGCACACAGAACAAAGGACTGAACAGAGATAGCCGGCTGCAGACCATCCCCCTCTGGTGACAGGCAGCTAGAGCCGGAAGGGGGTAATCGCAGCCCCAGAGAGACATTATCTACAAAACTGTAAGCAGGCTTCTTTGCTAAGTAAGACTTCTTGGGGTTCTGGATGGTCAACATCCGCCTGAGAAGGTGCACCGGTTGTACACCCAGAAAACCGAGTGGTAGGGA
>NW_011481022.1:28395-29612 GCF_000754665.1 Bison bison bison
AGTGATTACTGGCTAGCCCACTCTTTCCTCTATTGATTCCACCTCATCTCATTCGGGTCACCTCTAACTGCCTCCTCCCTCTTCTCTTCTCCATGTAATGCTGTGAACCTCTCTGGGTGACACTCACGGTGGAGAAACTTTTATTCTTTAACCCAGATGTTTTATCAATGGTGCTGTTTAGAAGAAGAAGTTTTAAGACTACTGTAAAAATAAGACCGATAACTGGAAGCAGGAGGCTGAAGTCCAAACCCTGACTCCAGGGAACTCCTGACTCCAGGGAACATTAATTGATAGGAGCTCATCAAATGCCTCCATACCTACACTGAAACCAAGCACCACACAAGGGCCAACAAGTTCCAGGACAAGACATACAAAGCAAATTCTCCAGCAACACAAGAACACAGCCCTGAGCTCCAATATACAGACTGCCCAAAGTTACTACAAAACCATAGACATCTCATAACTCATTACTGGAAACTTCATTGCACTCCAGAGAGAAGAAATCCAGCTCCACCCACCAGAACACCAACACTAGCTTCCCTAACCAAGAAACTTTGACAAGCCACCTGTACAAACCCACACACAGTGAGGAAACTTCACAATACAGATAACTTCACAAACTGCCAGAATACAGAAAGGACACCCCAAACTCAGCAATATAAACAAGATGAAGAGACAGATGAATACCCAGCAGGTAAAGGAACAGGATAAATGCCCACCAAACCAAACAAAAGAGGAAGAGATAGGGAATCTGCCTGATAAAGAATTCCAAATAATGATAGTGAAATTGATCCAAAATCTTGAAATCAAAATGGAATCACAGGTAAATAGCCTGGAGACAAGGATTGAGAAGATGCAAGAAAGGTTTAACAAGGACCTAGAATAAATAAAAAAGAGTCAATATATAATGAATAATGCAATAAATAACATCAAAAACACTCTGGAGGCAACAAATAGTAGAATAACAGAGGCAGAAGATAGGATTAGTGAATTAGAAGATAGAATGGTAGAAATAAATAAATCAGAGAGGAAAAAAGAAAAACGAATTAAAAGAAATGAGGACAATTTCAGAGACCTCCAGGACAATATTAAATGGTACAACATTCGAATCACAGGAGTCCCAGAAGAAGAAGACAAAAAGAAAGACCATGAGAAAATACTTGAGGAGATAATAGTTGAAAACTTCCCTAAAATGGGGAAGGAAATAATCACCCAAG
>NW_011481023.1:0-444 GCF_000754665.1 Bison bison bison
ATAAGGGTGGTGTCATCTGCATATCTGAGGTTATTGATATTTCTCCCAGCAATCTTGATTCTAGCTTGTGTTTCTTCCAGTCCAGCGTTTCTCATGATGTACTCTGCATATAATTTAAATAAACAGGGTGACAATATACAGCCTTGACGTACTCCTTTTCCTATTTGGAACCAGTCTGTTGTTCCATGTCCAGTTCTAACTGTTGCTTCCTGACCTGCATACAGATTTCTCAAGAGGCAGATCAGGTGGTCTGATATTCCCATCTCTTTCAGTATTTTCCACAGTTTATTGTGATCCACACAGTCAAAAGCTTTGGCATAGTCAATAAAGCAGAAATAGATGCTTTTCTGGAACTCTCTTGCTTTTTCCATGATCCAGCGGATGTTGGCAGTTTGATCTCTGGTTCCTCTGCGTTTTCTAAAACCAGATTGAACATCAGGAAGT
>NW_011481023.1:1523-3017 GCF_000754665.1 Bison bison bison
CTAAGATCATGGCATCCAGTCCCATCACTTCATGGCAAATAGGTGGGGAAACAATGGAAATAGTGACAGACTTTATTTTCTTAGGCTCCAAAATCACTGCAGGTGGTGACTGCAGCCATGAAATTAAAAGATGCTTGCTCCTTGGAAGAAAAACTATCACAATCCTAGACAGCATTTTAAAAAGCAGAGACATTACTTTGCCAACAAAGGTCCATAAAATCAAAGCTATGGTTTTTGCAGTAGTCATGTGTGGATGTGAGAGTTGAACCATAAAGAAGGTTGATGGCTGAAGGATTATGCTTTTGAACTGTGGTGTTGGAGAAGACTCTGCAGAGTCTCTTGGAGTGCAAGGAGATCAAACCAGTCAATTCTAAAGGAAATCAGTCCTGAATATTCATTGGAAGGCCTGATGCTGAAGCTGAAGCTCCAGTACTTTGGCCACCTGATGCGAAGAACTGACTCATTGGAAAAGACCCTCATGATGGGAAAGATTGAGGGCAGGAGAAGAAAGGGACAAGAGAGCATGAGATGGTTGGATGGCATCACTGACTATATCAACATGAGTTTAAGTAAGCTCCTTGAGTTGGTGATGGACAGCGAAGCCTGGTGTGCTACAGTCCATGGGGTCACAAAGTGTCTGAGTGACATGACAGAGTGACTGAACTGAGAACAATTTCACCATGTCTCAATGAAACCTTTAGCAGTCACTACCCACTTCTCTCCTCTACTTCCAGCCCTAGGAAACCAGTAACCTACTTACTTTCTATGTAGATTTGTCTCCTTTGGACATTTCATAAAATGTGGTCTCTTTTTGACAGCTTGCACTTATGGTGTTTTTGAAGTTAATCCATGTTGCAGCATGTATCAGGATGCAAAATACTGTTCCATCATATACCACCTTTTATTTTTTTCATTCATCTGGTGGATATTGTGTTGCCTCAATCTTCCAACTGTTATGATTAATGCCACTTTGACATTTATGCAATTTTTGTGTGGACCTATTTTTCCACTTATCTTGGGTAGATACCTAAGTGTAAAATTGCTAGGTCATTTGTTAATTTTATGCTTAATCTTTTGAAGTACATCTAGATTGCTTTCCAAAGTGTTGTGTTCATTTACATTTCCAGCAGCAACATATGAGATTCCAATTTCTCGACCAATTCTTGTTAGTGACTGTCTTTTTTACTATATCCATCTTAGTGGGTTTGCAGAAACTCATTGTGGTTTTGCTTTGTATTTCTATAAAGACTGATAATGTTGACCAACTTTTTGTGTGTTTATTAAACATTTTATAAGTAATCAAATATTTACATAAATATTAATAAATTTAAATATTTAATAGAATATTAAATAAATAATAAAAATTGTGCTCTTATTAAATATCTTTGTAGAAGTATCCAAATACTCTACTCATTTTAAATAGAATTGTTTAAAATGTTATTGAGTCAGAAGAATACTTCATAGATATTTGTATACAAAATTTTTACTGGTTAT
>NW_011481023.1:3117-29391 GCF_000754665.1 Bison bison bison
AGTTTGTGAGTTTATCTTTGCGGTTTCTTGATGATGCTTGTTGAAATATGAAAGTTTTAAATTTGACAAAGTCCAGTTTCACAGTCTTCTCACATCAATTATGCTTTACTTGTTTTATCTGAGAAATCATTGACTAACCCAGGGTCACAGAGATTTATCCTGCATTTTCTTTTAAGAAATTTACAGTTTCAGCTTATATCTTTAGGCTTTTGACCCACTTTGATTTAATCTTTGTGTATGTGTGTTAGGAGTCTAAATTCAATTTAGTGCATGTGGACATATAGTTGTTGATATTTATTTTTTCTTGCATTTACTGTAATTATTCATTTCTTCTTGAGTAAGTTTTGGTAGATTTTATTATTCAAGAAATTTGTCTTAGTTATTAAATTTGTTGGTGTAGAGTATTCATAACAAGTATTCACAAATGGCAACCCATTCCAGTGTTCTTGACTGGAGAATCCCAGAGACAGAGGAGCCTGGTGGGCTGCCATCTGTGGGGTCGGACACGACTAAGCAACTTAGCAGCAGCAGCAACATTCATAACATGTGCTCATTGTTCTTCAATTGTTTCATCTCTAATGATAATCTTTTTTTTTATTCATTATACTGATAATCTGTTCTTTATCTTTTTATTGATCCTTCTAACTAAACTTTTATGTTTTATTAGCTAAAAGAAAACTTCTGGGTTAATTTTCTCTATATGCTTTTATAATTTTTTATTTAAGAATTTTCTGCTCTTATCTTTTTCGCTTCCTTGTTCTCCCTACAGTGAGCTTACTTTGTTTTTCTTTTTAAAGCTCCTTAAGGTGCATACTTAAGTGGATCATTGCCTTTGGACCATTTAATTATCTGAATATAAATATTTTAGCTATAAATTTTCCTCCAATTATGGCTCTATCTGCATGCTGCAAATTTTGATATATTATTTATTTTTATTCAGTTCAAAATGTTCTTTGTGTACTCCACTTTGACATAGGGGTAATACAAACCCATTTATATTTATTGTCCTACTGTTTAAGTTTTTCTAGATATCTTTGTGTATTAGTTTCAGATTCAATTCTTTTGTGGTTAGAGAAATATGTGTGACTTCAATCTTTTAAAATGTATTTAAACTTGGTTATAGCATATAGTGTATTTTCTACTTGGCTGAATGTTTTATTTATGTATACTTGAAAATAATACGCACCTTTCTATTAATGTGCAGAATGGTCTATAGATGTCAATTTGATCAGATTGATTGAAAGTGTTTTTTCAATAATCTATTGATTTCCTTTCTATTGTGGCTTCCAGATTGTTTTGTTCTCCCCTACTTTACATCTATCTTTCCCTATTGCTAGACCTATGCATTTCAAGCTTCAGCATCAGGCACAAAGAGAAGCATCTTGCAAAGACTTTTTATACTGTTCCCACAATTATATGTCCTTTGTTTGAACACTAATATAACACCTTTAGTTATTTTTCATGTTGTTTCATGGTTTCCATTAATTTTTTTATGTATCAAATGTGTTTTGAAAATTACTTATATACATCAGTGTCTCTTCTGCTGTCTCGTATACAGGGTTATTGTTACCATCTTTCTAAATTCCATATATATGCGTTAGTATACTGTAATGGTGTTTTCCTTGACTCTGTGGGAGAGGGAGAGGGTGGGATGATTTGGGAGATGGCACTGAAACATGTATAATATCGTATATGAAATGAGTCGCCAGTCCAGGTTCGATGCATGATACTGGATGCTTGGGGCTGGTGCACTGGGACGACCCAAAGGGATGGTACGGGGAGGGAGGAGGGAGGAGGGTTGAGGATGGGGAACACATGTATACCTGTGGTGGATTCATGTTGATATATGGCAAAACCAATACAATATTGTAAAGTTAAAAAATAAAATAAAAATTAAAAAAATTACTTATAAAATTAACCTGAAGTATGGGATGGCTCTCTCTATGCCTGTCTCTGTCTCTGTCTATTTTTCCTGAACTGTGCCTGGAAACATTAACTGTGTTGCTGATCCTGCTCCTGACATGAATTGCTTCACTGTATCTCACTGTACGCACTGTTCCTTGAAGCCAGAGTAGGCAAGGTGCAAGCTAAGAGGCTGGAAGGAGACTCAAGGAGCTGTAGGAACTGCAGACTCATTTATTCTCTCCTCAGCAGCTATAGCAGCAGACACGCTATATTCTGTCCATTTGTGGGGACCCAACAGACACAGCTATGACACAGCAGCAATGTCACCGCTTTTTAGGTGAAAGTGAAAGTTGTTCAATCCTGTCCGACTCTTTTTGACCCCATGGACTATGCAGTCCATGGAATTCTCCAGGCCAGAATACTGGAATAGGTAGCATTTTCCTTCTACAGGGAATCTTCCCAACCCAGGGGTTGATTCTAGGTATCTTGCATTACAGGCAGATTCTTTACCAGCTGAACCACAAGAGAAGCCATACCACACACATATATGCCATACCATACACAACCAAGCCAGTACCTCCAGACGCACATGTGCAGTGTTATAAATGATCTCAGCTGTTACATAGTCATTATTTGCAAAACATAGAGTAAGAGAGCCTGAACACATCATCTTTTGTAATGTACTGTCTCCCCACACACTCCAAGATCATGCTAAATCAATTCTGGAATTAAAATAATTCAAAGCTGAACTTCAGTTCCTTGAATAAACTGCTCACTTCCATTTTGCTGTCATTCCATGAGTAAACCATTCATGTCCCACGTCCAGTTCTTGCACTGCATACAGGTTTCTCAGGAGGCAGGTAAGCTGGTCTGGTATTATCTCTTTAAGAATTTTTCAGTTTGTCATGATTCACATTCAAAGACTTTAGCATAGTCAATGAAGCAGAAGTAGATGTTTTTCTGGAATTTTCTTGCTTTTTCTGTGATCCAATGGATGTTGGTGTTAACCTGTTGGATACTGAGCCACTAATTTTGCCTTTTTGGATCTCAAGCTTTTAGTTAAGAAAATAAAGATTATAGACTAGATTAACAGTTCATGTATATTTTTATACTTTCCACCTACATATTCCACTTTTAAAATACTTTCTTCAATAAGAAAATTGCATTTAAGAAATATACAAACTCCCTGTGGACTGACAGACTTTATGCAATTTGCTCTAATTTTTCAGTCTTGCTTCCTTCTATTTTTGTGTTTTTCTATATAACTGTTAGATACAAATTCTGTCCAGTGCCCTGGGACTTCCTTTTGTTTGCATTGAATTTGTCATATTTGAATAAATCTGCTCAAGTTAAAAAAAAAGAAATAGCTTTTAATTTATCATCCATCTCTTAATCAGTCATAAGATATATAGCCCATGTAAGTATATAGAAAATATAATCCATCAATCAGAATTTATTGGAGTGAAATAATTAACCACAGCATTGGGAATTTTAATTTGAAATTTAAACTAAGAAAACTGTCCTGTTACTTTATCTGTGCAAGGAACACCATGTAGCAAGTACTGGGCAGATCACAGGCCATTCTGTTTCCATTCCGATCATCGTATTCATCATCTTCTCGGTTTCTGGTAGGTTAGATAATCTCTTTTGGGATCATTCTGTGACTCCATACATTTCAATGGAAGTCAGCAAACTTCTTTAAGATAAAAATCAGAAACAGAGAATGGAGACAGAGGGTAAGTGGGAGGTTACGTGGATTGCGAGAATTTAGAGGATTACACAGTTTGGAAAATGTTCATCTGTAGTGTGAAGTGGCAAGAAATTCCATAGTCATGGAGTATGCTCAACATGAATGTTCCCATGTTGTTGAAAGAAACTTCCCAACAAATTTTATTTTTCTAAATGTACATTCTTCTCCTGTCTATGGGATTAAAACTTTTTTTCTTATGATTTCTAGGAAGATTTTTTAGAAGGTGAATTTAAAGAAATTAGAGGTACAAACAAAAAGTAGAATATGAAAATTATCAACCTCACCAACTAATACTTCTACGGTGGCTTTGAAAGAGGCAAAATCCTCCAAACACTACTGCTTGGATTTTCATTCTTAACCATTAATTCATTAAACACCTATTGAAACATGAGCTTCTCTATCAAGTAATTTCTTGTCCAGATAGATATTAGAAGGTACCTCTATCTACTCCTTTTGTATACTACCATAATACAATAATACACAATGATTGTCAATTTATATATGTGTCTTTCTTGCTGTAGAGTAAATACCATGAAATACACATAGAACATAAGGACAGTTCTTAATGCTTAGAAAATGAACAATGAAATTGAAAAGATTTATGGGTAACAAAGATCTGTGAACCCTCTTTGGGGCTATTAATATAAAGGACTTGACATGGATTTTCAGGCTCATATTTATAATAATCTACTTGTTTTTTAATGTTCCACATTTGGAGAATGACTATATGTGAATTTTCCTCCATATTATGCATTTTGTTTATACTTATACTCACCTGGAGCCAGACATTTTGGAGTGTGAAGTCAAGTAAGTGGGCCTTAAGGAGCATCACTATAAACAAAGCTAGTGGAGGTGATGGAATCCTAGCTAAGCTATATCAAATCTTAGAAGGTGATGCTGTTAAAGTGCCACACTCAATATATCAGCAAATTTGCAAAACTCAGCAGTGGCTACAAGACTGGAAAAGGTCAGTTTTCATTCCAATCCCAAAGAAGGGCAATGCCAAAGAATGTTCAAACTACTGCACAATTGCATTCATTTTACATGCTAGCAAAGTAATCATCAAAATTCTCCAAACTAGACTTCAAGAGTATGTGAACAGAGAAATCCCAAACGTTCAAGCTGGATTTAGAAAAGGCAGAGGAATTAGAGATGAACTTTCCAACATCCACTGTATCATAGAAAAAGAAAGAGAATTCCAGGAAAACATCTACTTCTGCTTCATTGAATACACTAAAACCTTTGACTATGTGGATCAAAACAAACTGTGGAAAATTCTTAAAGAGATGAGAATACCAGACCTCCTTACCTGCCTCATGAGAAACCTGTATGCAGGCCAAGAAATAAAAGTTAGAATTGGACATGGAACAACGAACTGGTTCCAAATTGGGAAAGGAATACACCTCCCTGCTTATTTAACTTAAATGCAGAGTGCATCATGCAAAATGCTGGGCTGGATGAAGCACAAGCAGGAATCAAGGTTGCCAGGAGAAATATAAATAACCTCAGATATGCAGATGACACCACCCTAATGGCACAAAGCAGAGAAGAACTAAAGAGACTCTTGATGAAAGTGAAAGAGGAGAGTAAAACAGTTGGCTTAAAACTCAACTTTCAGAAAACTAAGACCATGGCATCCAGTCCCATCACTTCATGAAAAATAGATGGGGAAACAATGGAAACAGTGAGAGACTTTATTTTCTTGAAGGGCTCCCAAATCACTGCAGATGTTGAGTGCAGCCATGAAATTAAAAGATGCTTGCTCCTTGGAAGAAAAGCTATAGCAATCCTAGACAGCATATTAAAAAGCAGAGACATCATTTTGGTGAAAAGGTCCATCTAGTCAAACCTATGGTTTTGCCAGTAGTTATGTATGGATGTGAGAGTTGGTCCATAAAGAAAGCTGAGTGCTGAAGAATTGACGCTTTTGAACTGTGATGTTGGAGAAAAGTTTTGAGAGTCCTTTCAATAGCAAGGAGATCAAACCAGTTAATCTTAAAGGAAATCAGTCCTGAATGTTCATTGGAAGGACTGATGCTGAAGCTGAAACTCCAATACTTTGGCCACCTGATGCAAAGAACTGACTCATTGGAAAAGACCCTGATGTGAGGAAAGATTGAAGGCAGGAGGAGAAGGGGATGACAGAGGATGAGACAGTTGAATGGCATCACCAACTCCATGAGTTTGTGCAAGCTCTGGAAGATGGTGATGGCACACATTAATACCATAAAACTATCCCTGAAAATGTTCAACCACTAGCTTGTCCTTTTGCTGACCTGAGACTTGAAATAATCAGGAAAAAAAGAAAAAAACTAAAATGATATCTACAAATACTTGAGATTGTGAAATTATTTGTATAGACTATATAATCATATATTTAATATTATAAGTAAAAGAGGAATTTAAGAGTATGTGTAAGACAATAGAAATAATAATTAACCTGGCACAACATTAAAACAAAACAAATACAAAATTAAAGAAATGGAAATTATAATAAGGTGATATAATGGTGATAAAAGTGTTCTAAAATGGCTCATGGTGATGGTGTACAACTCCATGAATACTTTTAAGAGCCCTGGGTTGTATACTTTAGATGGGTGAATTACATGGGATATGAATTACATCTTAACAAAACTGTTGCATTTCCTTTTGCAGGTTTATAGAAGGTATTCCTCTATTGTTCAATGTGATGATCTGTTTCTCAGAAGAAAAACCTTGAAGTGAGAGACAGAAATGGAGAGAACAGAAAACATTAATAAATTTGAGAGGAATTAGATTAATCTGCATTAGATTTTCACTACTACATAAGTTTGAAATTATTAGAAAGTAATGTGCTTAACAGAATACTCTTTTTTTAAATTTTATTTATTTATTTTTTTTTTAACTTTACAATATTGTATTGGTTTTGCCATATATCGAAATGAATCCGCCACAGGTATACATGTATTCCCCATCCTGAACCCTCCTCCCTCCTCCCTCCCCATACCATCCCTCTGGGAAGAATACTCTTAATCTTCCTGGAAGATGAACATACTAGACCAAACCTAGAAAACTGGATATACTTTTGGAAAATCAAAAATTCTTCTGGAAGCAGACTTTCTTATCAACACTTAAATTATAAATTATGATGAATAAGTGTATCTTCCAGAATGAGAAACCAATTATATTCAGAATGTAGAATGGTTTATATACTGATTACATAGTTTGACTAATTTGCTGAGCAGACAGTTCTGTGTCATAAGGTTAGTATGACACAAAAGAGGCTTCTTTTTCAATTTTTATAAAAATTTGAATCATAGCTTCCATTCAAGGAAATGCACAAATATTAAGTTCATAGTTGATGAATTTTGACAGCTGCATGAATCTGTCACCCATATGTTGATATAGGTGATTTCAGGGACTTTCCTGGTGGTTCAGGGGTTAAAATTTTATCTTCTAATGTAGGGGATACAAGTTCAATCCCTGGTTGAAGAACTAAAATCCCTCAGGCCTGGAGACCAAAATACCAAAGCATAAAGCAGAAGCACTATTGTAACAAATTCAATGAAGACTTTAAAAATGGTACACATCAGAGAATGTACAAAAAAATGGTATATGATTTCCATTACCCCAGAAAGAACACGTGTGCCCTCTCTCAGTCAATCCTACCTCAGCCAGAGACAGCCATTACTTCAAAATATTTCACGATATTTAAACGTATAAATGCTTTTGAGATTCATCCATGTTGTTGGATAAACAATGACATTTGTGAGAAGCTACTAGACTGATTTCCAAATTCATTTCATCACTTTTACATTCTTACCAGCAACTGTAGGAGTTTCAGTCGCTCCACACATTTGTTGTAACTTTGTGTTATTTTTTTCTACATTTAGACATAACAGTTGGATAGATGATAGCAGCATCATCACATTGTGGCTTTAATTGGCATTTTACTGATGACTAATGATATGGAATACCCTTATGGCTCACTAGCTCTGTTGCTGGTATATAAACCTTGGTGAAATACCCATTTTTTATTTGGATTGTTTTTCTTTTTTACCATACAGCTATAGAAATTGTTTATATATTCTTGATTAAAGTATTTTGCAAGTTTTATTTATGGCTTTTTTTTACCCAGTCTGCAGTTTGTATGTTCATATTTTTAGCAATGTGAACAAAATGTTTTAATTTAGATAACATTATTTTGTTTATTTCAGTTTTTTGTGTCTTGTTTATAAACATTTTTGTCCACTTCAGTGAAAAATACAAGCTTTACAATGCAAGGTTTTACATTTAGATCTTTGCTCTACCTCATGTTGAACTTTCTGTGATGGTGTGAGATATGGGTTAAAGACTGTCTTTTTCTCATATGTAGTACCAGTCTTCCAGCACAATTTATTTCAAAATTTATTATAAAGATTGGCCTTTTCCCACTTTACTGCTTTGATATCTTATTGAAAATGAATGGTTTGCAAGAGTGTTAGTCTTTTTCATTAAATTCTTTATTCTGTTAAATTGAATACTGCATTTTCTTGATTAATGTAGCACTCTAGTAAATTCTGAAATGTGGTAGTGTATGACCTCCTCTTCTAAGATTCTTTTAGCTGCTCTAGGCCCTTTGCTGTTCCATATAAAAAAATATTTTCAAAAAAAATTATTTTCACAGTAATCTAAGTCTATCCCTCATTAACTAATGTCACAGACGCTGAAGTTGAATGGTTCTATGAAGGCCTACAAGAGTTTCTAGAACAAACACCAAAAGAAAAGTATTTTTTGTCATAGGGGAATGGAATGCAAAGTCAAGTGATCCCTGGACTAATAGACAAGTCTGTCTCTGTAGTACAAGATGAAGCAACACAAAAGTTAACAGTTTTGCCGAGAGAACACACTGGTCACAGCAAACACCATCTTCCAACAACAAAAGAGATGATGACTCTACACTTGGGCATCGCCAGATGGTTGATACCAAAATCAGATTGATTTTATTCTTTGCAGCTGAAGATGGAGAAGCTCTATACAGTCAGCAAAAACAAGACTGGAAGCTGACTGTGGCTCAGAATATGAACTCCTTATTGCCAAAATGATACTTAAATTGAAGAAAGTAGGGAAAACCACTAGGCCATTCAGTAAAATTCACTCAGTCATGTCTGACTCTTTGCAACCCTATGGACTATAGAGTCCATGAAATTCTCCAAGCCAGAATACTGGAGTGAGTAGCCGTTCCCTTTTCCAGGGGATTTTCCCAACTCAGGGATCAAACCCAGGTCTCCTGCATTGCACGTGGATTCTGTACCAGCTGAGCCACTAGGGGAGCCCAAGAATACTGGTGGCCATTCAAGGTATTACATAAATCAAATTCCTTATGATTACGTAGTGGAAGTGACAGATAGCTTCAAGCGATAAGATCTGATAGAGTGCCTGAAGAACTACGGATGGAGGTTCATAATATTGTACAGGAGACAGTGATCAAAACCATCTCCAAGAAAGAGAAATGCAAAATAGTTATCGTAGGAGGCCTTATAGATAACAGGAAAAAGAAGAGAAGTGAAACACAAAGGAGAAAAGTAAAGATATACCCATCTGAATGCAGAATTCCAAAGAATAGCAAGGAGAGATAAGAAAGCCTTCCTCAGTGATCAAGGCAAAAAAACAGAGGAAAACAATGGAACTGGAAAGACTAGAGATCGCTTCAAGAAAATTAGAGATACCAAGGGAACATTTCATGCAAAAATGTGCACAGGACAGGCAGAAATGGTATCGACCTAACTAACAGAAGCAGAAGATATTAAGAAGAGGTGGCAAGAATACACAATACACAGAAAACTGTACAAAAAATGTCTTAATGACCTGGATAACCATGATGGTGTGATTGCTCACCTAGAGTGAGACATTTTGTAATGTGAAGTCAAGTGGGCCTTAGGAAGCATTACTGTGAACAGAGCTACTGGAAGTGAAGGATATCCAGGTGAGCTATTTCAAATCCTAAAAGTTGGAGCTGTTAAAGTGCTGCACTCTATATGCCAACAAACTTGGAAAATTCAGCACTGAACACAGGACTGGAAAAGGTCAGTTTTTATCCCAATCCCAAAGAAAAGCACTGCCAAAGAATGTTCAAAATACTGCACATAGCTCTCATCTCACATGCTAGCAAGGTAATGCTCAAAATCCTTCAAGCTAGGCTTCAACAGAATGTGAACTGAGAACTTCCAGATGTACCAACTGGATTTAGAAAAGACAGAGAAACCAGAGACTCAATTGTCAATATCTGTTGTATCATAGAAAAAGCACAGGAATTCCAGAAAACCTTCTGTTTTATTGACTATGCTAAAGTACTTGTGTGATCACAACAAACTGTGGAAAATTCTTAATGAGATGGGAATACCAGGCCACCTGACCTGCCTCCTGAGAAATATGTATGAAGGTCAAGAAACAGCAGAATCAGACAAGGAACAGTGGATTGTTTCAAAATTGTGAAAGGAGTACATCAAGGCAGTATATTGTCACCCTGCTTATTTAAATTATATGCAGAGTACATCATGCAAAATGCCAGGCTGGATGAAGCTCAAACTGGAATCGAGATGGACAGGAGAAATATCAATAACCTCAAATATGCAGATGATACCACCCTTATGGCAGAAAGCAGAGAGGAATTAAAGAGCCTCTTCATGAAGGTGAAAGAGCAGAATGAAAGAGCTGGCTTAAAACTCAACATTCAAAAAATTAAGATAGTGCCATCTGGTCCCATCACTTCACAGCAAATAAATGGGGAAAAAATGGAAACAGTGATACAATTTATTTTCTTGGGCTGCAAAATTACTGCAGAGGATAATTGCAGCCTTGTAATTCAAAGATGCTTGCGCCTTGTAAGAAACGCTATGACAAACCTAGACAGTGTATTAAAAAGTAGAGACATTACTTTGCTAACAGAGGTCTATAGTCAAAAGTATGCTTTCTCCAGTATTCTTGTACGGACGTAAGAGTTGGCCCATGAAGAAGGCTGAGCGCTAAAGAATTGATGCTTTTGAACTGTGGTGGTAGAGATGACTCTTAAGAATCCTTGGACAGCAGGGAGATCAAACCAGCCAATCCTAAAGAAATCAAACTTGAATATTCATTGGAAAGACTGATGCTGAAGCTGAAGCTCCAATACTTTGGCCACCTGATGTGAAGAGCTGACTCATTGGAAAAGATGCTGATTCTAGGAAAGACTGAGGGCAGGAGGAGATGGAGGTCGACAGAGGTTTAGATGCTTGGATGGCATCATCAACTCAATGGACGTAAGTTTGAGCAAACTCCAGGAGAGAGTGAAGGACAACCGGTAACCAGGGGTTTGTAAAGAGTCAGACATGAGTGAGAGACTGAACAACAACAGTACGTGTATTATTCACACACAGAGTACAGTGCATACATATAAAGAGAGAATTAGCATTGGAACGATATTATTGTAATTCATTGGCATGTTATATTTCTGTATTGGTATTTTCAGTTTTGTGTGTTTATTTGTTGATTAGTTTATCTAGAGTTTTGTCAATTAGAATTCATTGTTTTTCCTCATTTGTTTATTCATTTTTAAAATTTAATTTTCACTATTCTTTTTTACTTTCCTTCATTTTGTTTATTTTTATTTTTTTCATTTGGTCTTCTTTTTCTAGTATCTTAATGTAGATGCATGGATCATTGATATTAAACCATTATTCTTTTTTTTTATTAAAAACATTGCATTAGTTTTCTATTGCTGCCATAAAAAATGTACCCAAAACTAGGCAGCTTAAAGAACAGAAATTTTGTCTCACGGTTTTTATTGGAGTCTAGAAATCTGAGATCAATGTTTTGGCAAAATGAATTCTTTCTGAGAGCTATGAGGTATAATCTGTTCTAGGTCTCTCTCCTAGCTTCTGGTGGTTTTCTGGCAAATTTTGATATTTCTTTTCTTGTACCAACATTATCCCAATCTCTGCCTTTGTCTTCATGTGGGTTTCTTCCTGTGTGTGTGCTTGTGTCCAACATTCCATGTTTTTGTAAAGTCACCAGTTAAATTTGATTAGGAATTCACCCTCCTCCAGTATGATCTTAATTCCATGTTCAGAGACTTTATTTCTAAATAAAGTCACATTCTAAGTGTTGTAACTTAGGACTTCCACATACAAATTTGGAGAAGCACAATTCAACCTACAGCAAGCATGGAACTCTAAATTCCATTCTAAGTACTGCATCGAAAAGATATGTTGACATGTTGTGTATTCACTGTTGGGCTTCCCTGATGACTCAGTGATAAAGAGCTAGTCTGCCAGTGCAGGAGACAAGGGCTTGATCTGTGGATCACAAAGATTCCCTGGCGAAGGAAATGGTAACTCATTCCAGTTTTCTTGCCTGGGAAATTCCACGGACAGAGGAGCCTGGCAGGCTACAGTCCATGGATTTGCAAAAGAGTCAAACATGACTGAGAATAAACAATAACAACAATATTCACTCTCCTTCAGTTTGAAATATTTTCATTATTTCTTCAATAATTGATGTATTTAAATTATTTGATGTTATAAATGTCTTTCATTTATTTTTTGCTTTTACTTGGAGGATAATTGCTTTACAATGCTGAATTGGTTTCTGCCATAAAACAATGTGAGTCACTCATAAGTGTAAAGTAACTAACTTTTGTCTTAGAAATGTGTTCAGTTTTCTTTGCTGATGAAGTCAGACTGTGATAAATTTCTATTTACACTATCTGGTGAAGTGATTTTAATTTCTTTTCCCCATTTTTTACTGGAGTGTTTGTTTCTCTAATTATTGAGTTTTAAGAGCTCTTTTCATATTCTGGATACAAATAATTTATCAGATATGTGACTCTCAAGTATTTCCTCTCAGTCTATGACTTTCCTCACTAGTGTTTTTAAAGAACAGACATTTTAAATTTTAATTAATCAAAATTTATCAATTATCTTTCTCTTTTGGATCATGGTTTTGCTGTTGTAGGTAAGATCTAGGTCACAAATATAATCTCCTATAATTCATTCTAGAATTTAAATAATTTTATACAATTTTTTTGTTTTTTAATATAAATTTCTTTAATTGGAGGTTAATTATTTACAATATTGTATTGGTTTTGTCATACATCAACATGAATCCGCCACAGGTATACACGTGTTCCCCATCCTGAACCCCCTTTCTTCCTCCCTCCCCTTACCATCATCCCTCTGGGTCATCCCAGTGCACCAGTCCCAAGCATCCAGTATCATGCGTTGAACCTGGACTCGTTTCATATATGATATTATACATGTCTCAATGCCATTCTCCCGAATCATCCCACCTTCACCCTCTCCCACAGAGTCCAAAAGACTGTTCTACACATTTGTGTCTCCTTTGCTGTCTCGCATACAGGGTTATTGTTACCATCTTTCTAAATTCCATATATATGCATTAGTATACGGTATTGGTGTTTTTCTTTATGGCTTACTTCATTCTGTATAATAGGCTCCAGTTTCATCCACCTCATTAGAACAGATTCAAATGTATTCTTTTTAATGGCTGAGTAATACTCCATTGTGTATATGTAACACAGCTTTCTTATCCATTCATCTGCTGATGGACATCTAGGTTGCTTCCATGTCCTGGAATTTAATTTTTCTTTTAAATTGAATCTATGATTTATTTTGCATTAGTTTCTACATGATGTGAGTTATGAATTGACTTTTATTTTTAACACAGAGATATCTATTTCTTTCTCATTTATTTTAAATATTTTATCTTGCAGTATTATAATGCAGCCTTTTGAAGTTTTCTTACTTCTATTTTGGGACTTTGTTGTTTTATTGACGGGGTTCTGGCTTTGGTTCATTTATTTGCAGATAAGTTGTTCATATCCTTTGGTGGGATAGATCTAGAGCAGAATTTACTGTAAGTCTAGATTAGCTCTTCTACCATAGGGGCTTTTATGTGATTTTTACTAAATGCTTGGATTATTTAATGAAATCTCTTATTCCTATCTTGTTCAGACTCCCAAGTATAGCCTCTGTTGTGTTTTTTCCCTGGTAGTTATTTCTTGCTCATCCTTACTGAGACCTTCCCTAAGCATGTATATTTTAATGTTTAGCTGAAAATTCAAGGAGACATTCTGTGAAGAGTCTGGAACCCATTTTCTGCACAATTCTCTTCTCTGTGGTACTCTGCTCCATAAATGCCAGCCTCTCCAGAAGAACAGAACTCTAATTTCTATCTACTGAACTCAGTGAGACAACTGTGCTATATATGAACTTCCTTGCACTTTAGCCTGGAAAGTGGCTTCAGGAAAAAAGCAGGGGTTAATGAAATTCAAGTCTTTATTTCTTCTTTCCAGATTTGCCATTCTATACTCCATGCTTTAAAACACCTAGAAATATTTACTTCATATATTTGGTCCATTTTACAGCTGTTTACAGTTGGGGAGTACTAACTTCATTGTGGCTAACAGCAGGTAAAAATCAAGTTTTAAAACAATCAAATTGCTTGGTTTCTTCTATCTTGAACCAAATTCTCTGACTATACTTTCACTTGTCTCGTCTATTCTATTCCCTATTACCCTCTTCTTACAGTATTTTTTTAATCCTAATATAGTTCTTTTATGAATTTGAATATTTATTTCATTTCTCTTTAATCAAGTTGCTATGTGGCCAATAGCTACCCTGAATAATTTTTTTTTTAATTTTTTACTTTTGTTTAAGCAATTTGTACAGGTGACACCTTCATCAGGTTGGGGCCTAGAATGTAACAGATGAAAACTGATGTCAGGTAAATTTGTCTATTTAGATACTGTCTTTGAAAGATCTTACCTTTCAGATAGACATTGTCTTTCAGATAGATATTGTCTTTGCAGCCTTTCCCTTCTCGATAAGACCTTGTCATGGTAAGAGATAATAAGTAGTCCAATTTGGGATGGTCTTAAGAACTATTATTAAACCCATTTATGGGATTTTCAGGGAGGGCTAGGAAAGAGGGGAGAGGTGGGCTAGAGTTAGTCATAGGATGGTCTTGGCAGAGATTGATAGGAAATTGTAAATCATGACATTTCTGGAATATTTAATGATCTTATCTTTAAAATTTATGAATCTGCATGTAGTAAATGTTAGATCAGTTTGTTTGTAATATTATCTTGGGCTACATGGGTTTAATTGAACTGATTATTAAAGGAGTTTGCACTTAACCTGGGATTTCCATCATTATGTGGTCTGGCACAGCATATGTGTTTTAAGCATCAGGAAACACTTTGCAAGTTTATTTCTTCATTTTGCATAGCCCAGATGCCAGCAGGGTTTTTTTTTTTTTTTTTTTTTCACTTCATACACATACAGTAATTATCAAATATATTGTAGGCATTACACAATGGAATTTAATTTCAAAGCTTAGAAAGAAATGGAGTATAACCAAATTCAGATTCTTAAGAAAATGTCTTTATGATTAATAATATACATTTTCTGAAAGCAAATCAGAATTGTATTGTCAGTACCATACATTATTGAATGGATGAATGGATGCAATTTTAAAAAGGTTATGAGATGAGACAGGAATTGGTAATATGCATAATCTTTTAGCCTTATAAACATAATTGAGTGAAAATAATACAGACACCTGAAATCTATAGTGTAAGAAGCTATATAAAGTTAAGATATGTTAGATAGCTTCCCATGTAGTGCTTTGAATCCCTGGTAATGATCTACCTCTTGTTATAGTTTCACTGGAGTAGGAGAGAGAGGAAAGGATAGGGAATTGTATAGGCACTGGTCATTAGCCTGGTAGTTCTATTTTTAGCTGTGAGATTATTGGGAAAGAATGACTTCCCAAATATCAGTTCCTTCATCTGAAAAATTATTATTCATGGAAGATAATTAAATGATTAACTGAATATGATAAACATTGTAGCTGCTCATAAAATGTTACTTAGCTTCCCTTTCCCTTTTCATCATGGCAATCCATACATACATATACTAAGGTAATAATTTTCTTATTAATAATAATTGTTTATTTGTTTCTCTGTTTAAATGCAGAGGTCCGTACAAAATGTTAAACTTCTGAGGAAAAAGAAAAGAGAGAAATGGAGAAAGAGAAAGCAGAGAGGGAAAAAAATACAATAAAGATAGGTAAGACACATTTCATGGCCCAAGTCTTGAGCTGGGTGGAAATAAAAACTATTGGAGAGAAAAAGTCGGTAAGATTGTATTTTTGGTGTATGTAGTATTCATTCATTTGGTTTATTTGCACAGATTGAAACAGAGCAGACATGAATGAAATTTAGTTCAAGAGATGGTGGAGAAGGTCGAGAGAAGGTAGATAGGATATTTAACATGAGGCTGAATGGAGACCAGAATTAAATAACATAGGATCTAATCTGCTATGTTAAATATTTTTTAATTTTTGAAGAAAAATGAAACCACTGAAAATTTTGAATTATTGCAATGCAACTGATTTGTAGTGTAAGAAAATCTTTTTTCTCCTCAGGTGGGATGAATATGTTTGAAGAGGAAAGAGTGCTCATGCAGAAAAAGCTAAGAAACTGGTAGATTCATGCAAGGCTGTTATAGCAATGATTTGCATTAGGGTGGTGTCAGTGGAGATGAACACTTAGATAAATTAGGAAGGTAGTTAAAAGTTAGTCTCAACAGGATTGTGCCCAGCAGGCTTATCCTACTTCAAAAGCCCTCCAAACATCCTGAACCCAAATCCCTGGAGAGATTTTCTGCATTCTTTAAATTTAAACTCAAGTGCTACCTGCATTTTGATGACTTCTCTCCCACAGGCAGAGTTAGTGGATTATTATTTTAGCACCTGGCAAATGAATCCTTTAAGACAGTGAATACACATTCAAGTCATCTGGGGAACTTTTAAACATTTCTATTATCTGCCTCTTGCTCTAGATTGACTCTTTGAGTAGTGACAGAGCAAAAGTATTACTTAAAAGTTCCTCAGTTCGCTCAAGTGTGAATTTAGGGATGAGAACCAGCACTTAAAGGGATTTATCACACGGGCATTTTTAGTTGTCCTTTCCATGAGGCTGTTACTCATTGTGGACCAGAAATGTTGACTCATCTTTGTATTCTAAGGGTTTAGCACAGAAATGATGCATCTTAATTTACTGGTATATATTAAAATATGCAAATTGGATTACTTGTATTAGCTAATTGAGGTTTTCCTGCTCATGAAGATGACTGGAAGTAAGTCAGGGGAGATTTATGAAAAGACTGCACTAGAAATGCTTTCCTAAATAATGATGGAAGCAGGCATTTAAAATCATAGGAAATAGAGATGTAAAATGTAGCTTTTGCAAAAATATAAACATTTCTGTTCATGGCATATGCCCTGTTTGGTGTTCTGCCCAAGGATTTATTGTTTCTCATCTCTAAAGAAAGTCACACTTTAAAAAATGTATATGTTTCAATAGATATACATTGCTCTAAAGTACCCAAGTTAATTTTCTTCTTTGACCCTAATTTCTGATCTATTTGCAGGCACAGAGGGACTCTCTATTCTTGTGGATGTAGGGAGGGTACAGACTAATTTATTTTACCTATTCATCTAGCTTTGAGAGACAAGAAAAGCCTATTTCTCTGCAAGCTTTATTATATTACTAGATTTGGAATGACATTGAAGCTTGTCTATTACCATAATTCATGGGGATGGATTTCACTGGCTTGTAATATAGCACCTGTTCACTTTTTAAAGAAGCCATTTGATCCCATCATACAGTGACTGAACAATTTAACATAAAGCAAAATTAGCCTATGAGAAGGCCTGGATGAGTTCTGGGGGAACACTTCCCATCCTGACTGTGACTGGCTCCATAGCAAAGTGTCTGAACACTTGCACAGCTCAGTGGTGAATTGAATCAATGCTATCATTTTCTTCTCCTTCATGTTAGCACAAAGTATGCCTTTAGAAAATGATAGTTCTATCAAGCAGGAGATGAAAAGTCCAAATCAGACACTTTAGCTATACTGATCTCCTGTCTGGGAGGACAGAACTTGGCCAAGGACTCCTAAATAGGGCTGAGTGTTGACAAAGACACAGCAGGACTACACCCAGTAAAATAATAATAATAATAATAATAATAATATAGCCTGAGACCAGGAAGTCAGGGAAAACTCAGAGGTGCAGTTGAAATGGAGTTACAGAAGGGTGTGTGTGTGTATGTATGTTAGTCGCTCTGCTACTGCTAAGTCACTTCAGTCGTGTCTGACTCTGTGCGACCCCATAGATGGCAGCCCACCAGGCTCCCCCATCCCTGGGATTCTCCAGGCAAGAACACTGGAGTGGGTTGCCATTTCCTGCTCCAATGGATGAAAGTGGAAAGTGAAAAGTGTAAGTGAAGTCGCTCAGTTGTGTCCGACCCTTAGCATGGACTGCAGCCTACCAGGCTCCCCTGTCCATGGGATTTTCCAGGCAAGAGTACTGGAGTGGGGTGCCAGCGACTCCAGAGGGTGTGTGTGTGGGGTGAGGGGCGGTTGACAGTACAGCTGAGGCCAAATGCAACAGAGAGAATCTAAGGCAAGGAACAAGGAAGAGGCTGAGACTGAAGCCCGAAGCCAGAGCCTTAAGGGATTGCCTGAAGTAAGATCCTGAGAGAGGGTGGCCTCGAACAGGTACTTCCTCCTCCAACTGCAAGTCAGAAGAATAGTGTTTTCCATGATTTCCTTTCAACTTCATGGAGCTTATAGGTTTCATATATGATCTTTCTAATCCTAATACTAATTGCGTAGATCCAAAATTCTGATATACCACTGCAGCACTTTATGGCATGAGGTTTGTAAACTAATCTCATTCTTGGTTCCTGTATTAGTTTTCTATTACCATGTAATAAACTATTGCAAATTTACTGGCTTAAATCCAGACACATTTATTTCACAGGTTCTGAGGGTTAGAAATCTGGACATAGCTTACGTGTGTGCCAGCTGGGTGGCAGTCTCATCTGGAGGCTGTCCTGTGGAAGAACCCCCTTCCAAGCTCATTTGGTTTGTTGGCAGAGTCTCGCTCCTTGTGGTTGTAGGAACTAAACTTCTCTACAGTTTCTATATATTGCCTCTATAAACCACCTGCTGTTCCTTTGTGTAAGGTTAGTTTGGGCCTCTCACAGAATGGCAGCTTCAGGGTAGTTCACTGCTTCCATGGTGGCGTAGGGCTCCAAAACCATGTTTTGTAAACAAAATATAATCTGTACCACCTTTTCTAACCTTGCCAAAGTACACTCGGGGTCCCTTTTGCTGCATTCTGCTCATTACAAGTGAGTTCTAAACTTTTCCGTATTTAAGAGGAGGGAAATTATACTCCACCCCTAGGGGTATGACAAGATTATAAAAGAACGTGGGCAGTGGAAATGGCATTGCAGTCATTGTTGTACAACATAGTATACTACAGGACGGAAGAGTCAGATATGACAGTGAAATATAAGATGTATATCCTGAAATGCATGTATATTTAACTTTTGACTAAAAAGGTAAGTCATGATAAAGATCACTTTAAGGATTTAATATTTTTATGAACATCATGTTTATGGTAGTTGGTATAAATATGCACTTGCTCCAATATGAGGCCTACACAGATTTGTACGGCCTAGTCCTGAAACAATGTTTATGGAATAAAACAATGTTTATGGAATTAATAAATTCTGTAAAAGACTGTTGCTTTGGACTATTTAGATGAAAACATCTAGAAGGAAATTGAGAAAATAGATAGGAAACAGGAGGGGAGCCTTAGCTTTCGGAACCTTCACTCAGTGTCACCAACTTGGGTGAGGCAGCCGGTTCTCTTGTCTGGTTTGTCACTGATGTAGGGCTGTCTGAGGCTGATTATCTACATGAATGTGGTACATTATTTACATGTTTTTAAAATACTGTTCAATTCTACTTATATGAGGTACCTAGAATAGAATAGTCAAATTCAGAGTCAGAAACTACATTGATAGGTGCCAGGGGCTGGGTGGAGAGGTGGGAAATGGGGAGCAAGCATGGGGAGTCAGTGTTTCCTGGTGACGGAGTTTCAGTTTAAGAAGGTGAAAAGTTCAGGAGATGGATGATGGCGAGAGTTGCACAACAGTGTGAATGTGCTTGGTGCCTCTGAACTGTACAGTTGCTGTGCTAACTCCTTTAGTCATGTTCAGCTCTTTGGACCCCATGGACTATAGCCCAGGAGGCTCCTCAGTAGATGGAATTTTCCAGACAAGAATACTGGAGTGGGTTGCCATTTCCTACTCCAGAGGTTCTTCCCAAACCAGGGATAGAATCCATGTCTCTTGTGTCTCCTGCATGGGCAATTGGATTCTTTACCATTGGTACCACCTGGAAAGCCCAAACAGTACAGTTAAATATGGTTAAAACAGTATGTTTTATATTATGTGACTTTTTAAAACAATTAAAAAAATTAAGAAATATATAGTAATTTTCGTCTATTATGAGGTGCTTATTCTATTCACTTTACTTTCCTTCTTTCCATTCAATGTCACAATGATTCTATGAAAGGCTATATCAAATGCTAATGACAGGCTGAACCCAAGCTCAAGTCCAGCTCCTCTACTGATTTAAATTCTCTTTGAGGCCAAAGATGGAGGCATCATATTCAGTTCAGTTCAGTCATTCAGTCGTGTCCGACTCTTTGCGACCCCATGAATTGCAGCACACCAGGCCTCCCTGTCTGTCACCAACACCCAGAGTTCACTCAAACTCACGTCCATCAAGTCAGTGATGCCATCCAGCCATCTCATCCTCTGTCGTCCCCTTCTCCTCCTGCCCCTAATCCCCCCCAGCATCAGAGTCTTTTCCAATGAGTCAACTCTTTGCATGAGGTGGCCAAAGTACTGGAGTTTCAGCTTTAGCATCATTCCTTCCAAAGAACACCCAGGGCTGATCTCCTCTAGAATGGACTGGTTGAATCTCCTTGCAGTCCAAGGGACTCTCAAGAGTCTTCCCCAACACCTCAGTTCAAAAGCATCAATTCTTCGGTACTCAGCTATTTTCTGATGCTCTAAAGTGTAGACTGGAGGAAGCACAAGCTGGAATCAAGATTGCTGGAGAAATATCAATAACCTCAGATATGCAGATGGCACCACCCTTATGGCAGAAAGTGAAGAAGAACTAAAGAGCCTCTTGATGAAAGTGAAAGAGGAGAGTGAAACAGTTGGCTTAAAGCTCAACATTCAGAAAACGAAGATCATGGCATCTGGTCCCATCACTTCATGGCAGATAGATGGGGAAACAATGGAAACAGTGGCTTACTTTATTTTTCTGGGCTCCAAAATCACTGCAGATGGTGACTGCAGCCATGAAATTAAAAGATGCTTACTCCTTGGAAGTAAAGTTATGACCAACCTAGACAGCATATTAAAAAGCAGACACATTACTTTGTCAACAAAGGTCCGTCTAGTCAAGGTTATGGTTTTTCCAGTGGTCATGTATGGATGTGAGAGTTGGACTATAAAGAAAGCTGAGCACCGAAGAATTGATGCTTTTGAACTGTGGTGTTGGAAAAGACTCTTGAGAGTCCCTTGGACTGCAAGGAGATCCAACCAGTCCATCCTAAAGGAGATAAGTCCTCGGTGCTCATTGGAAGGACTGATGCTGAGGCTGAAACTCCAATACTTTGGCCACCTGATGCAAACAGCTGACTCATCTGAAAAGACCCTGATGCTGGGGAAGATTGAGGGCAGGAGGAAAAGGGGACTGCAGAGGATGAGATGGTTGGATGGCATCACCGACTCAATGGACATGGGTTTTGGTGAACTCCGGGAGTTGGTGATGGACAGGGAGGCCTGGTGTGCTGCGGTTCATGGGGTTGCAAAGAGTCAGACATGACTGAGCAACTGGACTGAACTGAAAGAGCAAGCTTTATCTTGAATTCTGGCCCTGTTAGATATTGGCTATATGACCCTGGCCTAGTTATTTAATTTTTATGAGCCTGTGTTCTCATCCATAAAATTGGGGAAAATAATACCTGACAGAAATTATATGAGATAGTGAATATGAAATGTAGGACTGTTCTTGGTACATAGAAGTTAATCAATAAATAAAACTGCAATTTTCTGGCTCAGTCTGATTGTTAGGATGACTAGAGGGAAAAAAAAAGCACCAAATGTCTAGTTTGAATATCCTGGACAATTATAAAAGTGGCCTTCAATCAACTGTGAGTTAATTTATGAATTGTGAAGTTTCACCTACAGTGATATAAAGAAATTCCCCAGATTGGAAGAGTATATTCCAGGTCTATGTGTAACTACCACCTAAGTAAAATATTGAATAACTTAAAAAATGTTAAGTGAGCATTTTGTTTCACTGGCGTCAATGCAGATGAGGCAAAATACCTGATGTGATCTCTGGTTGCATAACTATACTGAGTCCTTAAAATTAATGCAATGATATTTAAGGACCTTCTTCGGTTTTAGCTTACCTTTTCCTGAGATCTATAATTCCTCATGATAAATGTTATGTGCACAGAATATTAGGGCATGCTTTTTTGTGAAAGGATGCTGAGAGTGATTTAGGAAGCTTTTTGCATCCAGTTGACAATAAGCTGATACCATATGTATTGCTCATCCTGTTTGTGACACCAGTTGTCATGCTGTTCACACTGTACTCTTCGCTGAACCCAGGGTAGGTAAGGTGCAAGCTATGAGGCTGGAAGGAGACTCAAGGAGCCATAGGAACTGCAGACATGTTTATTCTCTCCTGGCTGATGCAGCAGCCATAGCAGTAGCCCCTCTTGTGGCCAACCGAAAAGACACAGCTATGGCTCAGGAGTAATGCCACTGCTCTCTAGGAGAGCTCTTATATGTGTACCACACAAAGAAGCCCACGACCAAGCAAGTGCCTCGTGACATGCATGCACAGTGCAACAAAGACCTCAGCTATTACACAGACTATCTACACAATGCTGGGTGAGAGAGCCTGCACACGCCATCCTGGCGAATTTGTTCTCTCCCCACACTGTGTTGTCTTGTTACGTTTTAAATCCCTTGATTAATATGAGATGCTTTCACTGGTATTAACTATTTTCCCAGTTTTCATAAAACATTGGTTCTTAGAAGGTATATATTTGCAGAAAATGTTCTGCCGCTAAGCAACCTCAGAAAAATATTTTGAACAATTTACACATCAGTTTACATATTAAACTGAGCCCACTAAGACTTTCCTAGTGGACTCAGTTTTTAAAGAATCTGTCTGTAATGCAAGAGACCTGAATTTGATCCCTGGGTGGGGAAGATCTCCTGCAGAAGGAAATGGCAACCCACTCCAGTACTCTTGACTGAAGAATTCCATAGACAGAGGAGTGGAGCAAGTTACAGTACATGGGATTGCAAAGAGTTGGACACAACAGTGCAACTTTCACATTCACTTACTTATTAAAAGAAAAATTTCTTCATGCATGTGATCTTTAAAACATTATATTTTCTGTGGTTCTAAGATACTCATTGACCATAAAAACAAAGTTATAAGCAATAACATTTTCTTCATTAAATAGACTCATAAAATATATTGAGGGGTACATATTGTCTTCTCATTATGGTACATGTGCCTGCCTGTTTAGTCATGTCCAACTCTTTGCGACCCTGTGGACTGTAGCCCGCCAGGCTCCTCTGTCCATGGGATTCTCCAGGCAAGGGTACTGGAGTGGGTTGCCATTTCCTCCTCCAGGGGATCTTCCTGGTCTGACAATCAAACCCACATCTCCTACCTCTTTTGCATCACAGTTGGATTCTTTCCCACTGAGGCAACGGGGAAGCCCATCTTGTCATTAAGTCTGAATAATTGGTGCAGGCTGTCTCTAGATATGGCTAGAAACAAGCTTGACTGGTGAAACTTTCAGTGAATTCAGCATCAAGGAACTGGAAACACAGGAGCATAGAAGAGGAAGTAAGATTAGTTTAGAATTAGTAATACCTATGTTAGAATCATAGCTTTATATGCCAGATAAGGAATTCTATTTTTAGAGAATTTGTTACTAACAGTATGCCTCATTATTTTAACTCCTATAAACATCAGCTTCCTCATCAAGTATGCTGTGTTGCTCAGTTGCTAAGTTGCATTTGACCCCTTGCAACCCATGAACTATAGAGCACATCAGACTTTGCCATCTTTCACTATCCCTGGGGAGTTTGCTCAAACTCATGTCCATTGAGTCAGTGATGCCATCTAACCATCTCATTTTCTGTCACCTCTTATATTCTATCAGAGACATTTCTCTCAGTGTAAATCACCCTTCCATTTCTCCCACTCCCAGCTTACGTTTAAAGAACCACTCTGTCTTTGTCTTTCTCCTTCTACACATACGGACACACCCACACGAGCAACCACTTGCTTCTCATTATTCATAGTAGTTTATTCTACAAAGTGGCTATGAAGCCTGAATTAGTGAATACTGATACTGAACCATTAATCCTAGGAAAAATAGAGTTATGATACCATACACTTCTGCTCACAATATTTCATCAACTGATCAGTACATGTCCTAGTTTTATGTGTTTCTGATCAAGAACACCTTATTTAATATATATTCCTGACTCACTAACATTGAAATCAAAGTCAGCAGCACCATCATTCCTAACTTGATGAGCTTGTCTAGCACATAGATCTTCTCTGTAAGGCACATCACAGCCTTCTTGCACTTAGGGAAGTTGAACAGCACTTCAGCACTATGCTTGGTGGCAATTTTAAAAAGCAAGTTCACTAAAAAAAAATCACAAAAATGTGAAAAATATAAAGGATATCTATTTATAGTATGAAAGCTGAAAAAGGAAAGCTGAGTGCTGTTCAACCTCAACTTCTGATTATATACACATCAGGTGACTCTGTGAATGTCCACAAATAACCATGAAAACATCATACATGTTGACTTTGGGGCTACAAATAAATGTTAAGGAGTAGTTGACTTTACAAATACAAATGATGAAATTTTGTTGTATAAGTGTATACACACACATTTGTATATATATGTTAAATCTTCATCAGCATTCACTGTATTGTTTATGCTTAGAAGAAATATGGGTAATGCAGAAAGATTGCATTAAAAATGCCACTTTTTTCCTGGACATGGAGAAGCAATGACCCCATCCACCTTGTGAATGACTAACTGGGTAGGGACAGCAACTACCTAACTGACGTACTTGGCTGTTGATTCCGCAATTCCTCCTCCTTATTTACGGGTGGAATAGAATACTAGGGAAGAAGCATAAGGGAGAAAAAAGAAAACATCCAACATCAATTACACATGTAGACAAAGCCCCTTAACTAAGGAATGATCTACAATGAGTTTAAAGTAGAAAGAGCAGATTTTAATTTGTGAATTTTGACCTGAGTGATTAGCAACTTGAGTTACTATACCACTCACTGTCACAGAATTATACAATAACAGATGTTGAATGGGGTTTTAAAAATATCTCAGATCTCATTTTATATCATCTAAGACTTCAGAGACTTATAATCATTAAAGCATGCTGAGCTGAAATTTGCTTTCATTTCTCTTCAGTCCTTTGGTCTTGTTTCTCTTCTCGGTTACTCTAAAGGTGAATCTAATCTCTTTTCTAAATGACGGCACATCATACATTTACAGAGTTCCCACTCTACACTCCATATCTAAACTCCAAACTTATTCTCAACTAAAACCTGTCTTTAACATGCACTTCTATTATGTTATCTCATATCTATCTTTTATGTGAGGTTGAATTCTCAGAAAGAATAGTACTTTATGTACATCTTAGTTTAAGTCTTATTAGGCTGTTCTACCCTGCTTTCTCTTGAAAGTATTTACCTCCTTCTACCAGCTCGTTTCACTTGTGAATACTGTTATTAATATTTTAAACAAAATGTTAACTAAGAAGTTCTGTAGCATGCTACTGGAAACATGAATAATGCTAGATCATATGATGTCCTGTGCGAACTTAAAAAATAGGTGCCCTTTCTCATGACAAAAAAAATAAGTGCCCTTTCTCATGGCATAATTAGATGACTTTGAAAAATGATACCTGTAACAATGAGACACAGTTTTATTTTTTTTTTACTTTATTTGGTTTTAATTGAAGGATAATTGCTTTACAGTATTGTGTGGGCTTCTACCCAATGTCAACATGAATCAACCATAAGTTTACCCATGTCCCCTCCCACTTGAACATCCCCTCAATTTTCTCCCCATACAACCCCTCAAGGTATTATTATCCAACCCCTCAATAACCAGGGTTATTGAGCCCTGGTTTCAGTTCCCTGTGTCATACAGCAAATGCCCATTGACTGTCTATTTTACATCTGGTAATATATGTTTCCATGTGACTCTCTCCATGCATCCCACCCTCTCCTTCCTCCCCCTCAAGCTGTGTCCATATGTTTACTTTAGATGTCTGTGTCTCCATTGCTACTCTGCAAATACATTCATCAGTACCATCTTTCTAGATTCCATATACACGTGTTAGTATATGATACTTTTTTCTCTTTCTGACCTACTTCACTCTGTACAATAGGCTCTAGGTTCATCCAGTTCAGTGTTGATGATGTTTTGTCATTCAGTCGTCTCCGACTATTTGTGACACGATGGACTGCAGCACACTGGGCTTCCCTGTTATTCACCGTCTCCCAGAGCTTGCTCAAACTCATGTCCATTGAGTCACTGATGCCATCCAACCATCTCATCCTCCGTTGCTGTCT
>NW_011481023.1:30492-32248 GCF_000754665.1 Bison bison bison
TTTTTTTTTTTCTGGAATTCTCTTGCTTTTTCTATGTTCCAATGGACGGTGATGATTTGATTTATGTTTCCTCTGTCTTTTCTAAATCCAGCTTGAAAATCTTGAATTTCTCGGATCATATACTATTGAAGCCTAATTTGCAGAATTTTGAGCATTACTTCTCTAGCATGTGAAATGACTGCAACTGTGTGGTGGTTTGAACATTCTTCGGTGTTGTCTTTCTTTGGGACTGGAATAAAAATTGACCTTTTCCAGTCCTGTGGCCACTGCTGGGTTTTTCAAATTTGCTAGTATATTGAGTGTGACACATTAACAGAATTATCTATAGGATTTGAAATAGCTCAGTTTGAATTCCCCCATCTCCACTAGCTTTGTTCTTAGTGATACTTCCTAAGGCCCACTTGACTTTGCATTCCGAGGTGCCTGGCTCTAGATGAGTGATCACATCATCATGGTTATTTGAGTCATTAAGTTCCTTTTTGTATATTTTTTCTGTGTTTTCTTACCACCTCTTGTTAATATCTTCTGCTTCTGTTACGTCCTTGCTGTTTTTGTCCTTTATTGTACCCATCTTTGCATGAAAATTTTCTTTGGTATCTCTAATTTTCTTGAAGAATTATCTGGTCTTTCCCATTCTGTTGTTTTCCTCTATTTCTTTGCATTGTTCACTTAGGAAGGCTTTCTTATCTCTCCTTTCTTTTCTTTAGAACTCTGCATTCAGATGGATATATCTTTCCTTTTCTCCTTTGCTTTTTGTTTCTTTTTTCTCAGCTATTTGTATAGGCGTCCTCAGAAAACCATTTGGCCTTTTTGCATTACTCGTTTTGGGGGATGGTTTTGCCCACTGCCTCCTACACAATGTTGCAAATGTCAGTCCATAGTTCTTCAGGCACTGTATTTTTAGTTCTAATCCCTTGAATCTATTTGTACTTCTACTGTATACTCCTAAGAGATTTGATTTAGGTCATACCTGAATTGTCTTGTTCTCTACTTTCTTCAATTTAAATATCAATTTGGCAAAACAGGGAGTTCATGATCTGAGCCACAGTCAGCTCCCTGTCTTGTTTTTGCTGACTGTATGGAACTTCTCCATCTTTGGATGCAAAAATATAATCGATCTGATTTCACTATTGACCATCTGGTGATCTCCATGTGTAGAGTTGTCTCTTGTGTTGCTGGAAGAGGGTGTTTGCTATGACCAGTGTGTTCTCTTGGCAAGACTCTGTTAGCCTTTGCCATGTTTCATTTTGTACTCCAAGGTCAAACTTGCCTGTTTCTCCAGGTATCTCTGATTTCCTACTTTTGCATTCTAGTCCCCTATGATGAAAAGGACATCTTTTTTGGTGTTAGTTCTAGAAGGTCTTGTAGGTCATCAAAGAACTGTTCAACTTCAGTTTCTTCGGCATTAGTGGTTTGGGCATCGACTTGGATTACTGTGATATTGAATGGTTTGCCTTGGAACTGAACAGAGATCATTCTGTTGTTTTTGAGACTGAACACAAGTACTGCATTTTGGACTCTTTTTTTTTTACTATAATGGCTACTCCATTTCTTTTAAGGGATTCTTGATCACAGTAGTAGATATAATGGTCATTTGAATTAAATTTGCCCACTCCAGTCCATTTTAGTTCACTGATTCCTAAAATATCCATGTTCACTCTTGCCATTTCCTGCTTGTCCACTTCCAATTTACCTTGATTCACCGACCTAACATTCCAGGTTCTCAAGCAGTATTGTTCCTTACAGCATTGGACTT
>NW_011481024.1:0-504 GCF_000754665.1 Bison bison bison
AATCCTGGAGTGGGTTGCCATTTCTTTCTCCAGGGGATCTTCCCAACCCAGGGATTGAACTTGGTCTCTTGTATCTCCTGCATTGGTAGGCAGATTCTTTACCACTGAGCCACCAGGAAACCCCAATTAAAAATTAAGTTAAGAAAAAACAACTGATTTAACATATGTTGGCCAGGGCATGGTGCAACTGGAACACTGAAAATGGGGATGTAAAATATTACAACCACTTTGGAAAACAGTTTGGCAATTTTTTCAAAAAATTAAAACATACATCTGCCATATGACCTAGCCTTCCACTTGTAGGTTTTCACCAAGAGAAATATAAACATTTGCTCATAAAAAGACTTGTATAGAAATGTTCATAGCAGCTTCATCTGTAATTGCTTAAAACTGGAAACAATGCAAATGTCTATCCACAAGTGAATGGGATAAACTACTTATGGTATTAGTCGCTCAGTCGTGCCCGACTCTTTGCGACCCCATGGACTGCAGTCCACCAGGCTC
>NW_011481024.1:4718-6220 GCF_000754665.1 Bison bison bison
GTATTCTTTAAAATTTATTTATTTGAAGTATAGTAGATTTACAAAGTTGTGTTACTTTCAAGTTGTACAGAAAAGTGATTCAGATATATACATATAGACATATATAGATATAGATATATTATTTTTCAGATTCTTTTCTATTACAGTTTATTACAAGATATTAAATATAGTTCCTTGTGCTACACTGTAGGACCTTATTCATTTCAGTGTATTCTAGTGATTATACGGTCCTGTATATGTGGGACTTAAAATAGCCTCACTTTAGGCAAGAGAGCTTGTCTAACTCATCTTGGTCCAGCACCTAACACAGAATCAAGCGCTCCAGAGGTTTCCAGCAAATACTGGAGGGATGAGGGCGGGAAAGGAGAGGGAGCAATTCGCCCTTGGGAGACACCCGTTTTTCCACGGCGATTTCCAAGCCCCGGACCTCTGACCTCCCACCAGTAGATGGCAAAATAGCCTTCTCGCGTGCCGTAAAAGGGCGGAGCTGGTAGGAGGGTCCAAGGTTCCTGCGCGCGCAGTCGCGGGCCCTGTTTTCTCCTCTCGCCGGAAGAAGGCGGGCCTCTTTTCGTGCCTAGCGCAGCCATGGTAAGGCGGATTCTTTGCGAGCTCTTGAAGCTCCATCAGCCTCCATCCTCCCAGGGCTGGGGCTGCCCGGGACTCCGGCACTCTCGCGGGGGGTGGTCGGGCCGAGGCGAAGGGAGAGGGACCTAGTGGGGTGGGCACAGGCTGGGTAGATGGTGAGATCGAACACCAGCTTTCAGCTGTAGGGGGAAATTGGTACTGCTGGCGGGAAGGCCTTGGTATCTGGGCCGGCCACACCCGGCCACGCATCATGCGGCCCTGGGAGGAGCGGCTTGTTTCCCAGAATGGAGCCCCGGGTGGGCCCGGAGGATAGACGTCTGGCCCGGGGCAGGAGAAGAGATTCTTTCCGTCGTGTCTTTGGCACGCTCTGACTTTAGCTAATGTGATCGGTGAGATTCAGTATACGGCTTTAAAAAGGCTTCTTTTCGCACTTTAAGGTGAAAAATGATCTTAGCTACTTTAGAGTTTGAGGAAGCAGCTATTGGCACGTGGTTGTGCCAATATCTCAACAGCTAACACTTGAAAACCAGATACATTTCGAGAAGATTTCTGTTTGATATAGAAGCACAGATTGAGTTCTGGTCCATTTCTGTTACTGGCTGGCTGTGTGCCTTGAAGTCCATCCCCTGGCTGTTTCACCAGCAGTATCCTAGTAAAAACATCCTCTAGAAGCATACACACTTTTAAGTAGTAATATGTAAATAACTTAGTAACAGGAAATACTGTTCTTAGAGACAGTAATCAATTAACAGTAAGGAAACTGGTTGCAGTTTGCGGCACCTGTAGTATTTGCTGGGTACTGTGTGTGTTTTTGTTAAAGAGGAAACGATGCTGTTCTTTCGAGAATAATTGTGTAAGCTGTTCTTGAAAACACCTGAAACAATTTAACAGTATTAAAATCTGAAACTTTAGGCTCG